>NC_056750.1:162218654-162321154 GCF_019279795.1 Protopterus annectens | reverse complement strand
GAGTGCAACAGTGGCAAGCAACACAGTTACAAGGTTATTTGATATACAGCAAGGAACAGGTGCAGAGACCACAAACCAAAGCTAAGTAGCCGGTTATTTTTTAAAAATTAAAAAACTTTTCAGACAAAGAGTGACCTGTGACTTGTGTAAGTGTTATTAATGGGATAGCAGAAATATACTTGCATGGACATAGTACAGATCATAACCACAGTCATACTTTTGATAATATATCACAATACACATATAATTAAATAGGTAAATAACTGACACAATATTAGTGTCTCAGCCCTCATACATATACATATTAATATCAGCTACAGTATGTCAGGTATTATAAGTGAAAGTAAATATAATGTGATGTGGAACAAGAGTAAAAGTACATGGAATATGCCATTTTCCAACTGAGGACCATGTGTACAGTAGCCCTAAACTTACAGCTCTTGCCACAAGAAGGTTGAGAAACATTTGTCTGTGTTTCACTTCACCTGCATAATCTGCAATGTCTCAACAGTAAAAGAAAAGTTTGCACACCATGTGCTAGAACCAAGAACCAGCTGCACTCCAGACCTAGGCTTAACACCTATTGCCACAAGATTAGTTACATGATATCCCCTATCTTAGTATTCATTGTTAACTTAATGTTGTAAACCACAGCATAGTGCCACTTACTGGGTTTGTGCAATGCACAGTGGTATTAACTGAATGCATCTGGTTTGTATTTTTGGCTGTCTGGGTCATATCTGACACATGGGTGGTCCAGTTGCACAAACGAGGTAAGCAAGCAAAGCCATTTGCAGTAAGTGGCACATCATGCAAACTTGGGATGAAGGAAAAAAAAAACAGAGAGAAAAGAAAAACAATAAAAAATACAATATTAACAGAAGGAGACTGACATATCTATGGCAGGGACCCTTGTATGATTTTTCTCCATTTAAATGTGTTTGGAATCCTGCCATAGATATCTCATTCTCTTTTTTTCCGTAATAATCACAATATATATCGAACAAGGGAAAGGCAATTGGCATGCTGTCACTCAATCATTGAGGAAAATCAACCTTTCACAGACAGCAACCTTACATGGAAATGCTATCCGCATTCCTGAAGAGGTTTCACAGCCAGACACATTGCTGCACACTGCAAAACCTTGTTTAAGATCACCTTGCTTCATTAATAAGCACTGCGCATCACCGCCACAGGTACAACTTCATCTACATTAAAATACTTTGTGTAGGCTCTACACAGACCCTACATGGAGTTTATTAAATCCTGGGGTAAAACTTTTTTCAAAATTTACAGTAAAAACACTAATAGACATTTGATAAACAAAGCAAAATATTCTCACATTGTAATCAGATGTAGCATGAGCAGCAATAAACTTATTTTTCCTTGAAATTCTATGTACTAAAAACACAACTGGCACCAATTAAACTACAAGGCACTTGATGAGATTCATGTTCAAATAGCATATAGCAAAGCAGTAATTATCAACTATGTGAAGGGTGCAGGAATTCAAAAGACAAATGTGTAACAGATTTGATAAAAGAATGGGACAGACCAAGACACAAGTGTCCCTTTTCAGAGGCAGCCACAAAGTACTGTCCCATGAAGTGACTTGGTCAGAATCACAAAGTAGATAAACAAAGGCTGAGGGAATCAAACCCTGCACTGCAGGAAGCAGCTCATAGCCTTACTCATCTGCACTAAGTAGTCCAACATAGTGCATTTCACACCTGTGTGCCTGCAACAAAGCAGCTAAATAAAAACATGCATTTATAACATTAAACTCAGGCTTCATGTTGTTCAATTTATTCACAGCCAAATAAACACACTGCCAACATTAAATAAAAACATGAAACAGGGATCGTGCACAAACAGTCTGGGTGATATGCTGATGTGCTTGTTTACTATATTTTATTCCTAAACAAACAAAGCAAACCATGGTTCACAAACAACAAACTAATGAAACACGATGCATGGAAATTCCTCCAGACAAGGTTCCACCAAAACTTTAATAAAACACTCAAATAGCACATAAAATATAAAACAAGTCACATAAATAATTGTTTTCATTTTTACAATGAGATAGGGGGGGGACCCAGAGAGACCCAGACTCTGGAATAGTTTGCCCATACATATCACATGTCAAGCAGAGTGCTCCTTCCTTCAACCTTGGCCTTGACGACGACTGGATGGGAGAAAGGAGACCCCAGGGATCATCAGGATCAGCCTGCTAGACAAGGGTCCAGAGGAATAAAATAATGTGAAAAAATATAAGGAGGAATTGTTATGGCTAGGCTTGTATAGGCCCTAGGGCTGATAGCCTAGTACCAACCTATGAACCTATGAACAATAAAAAACTTCTTCAGACAAAATTGTTTAAAACACTAGAAGTTTTATATCAATAAAAATCAGATGTTGCCACCAAAGCCCACTGAAGCCAACCAATCAACTATCAAAATGAGCTGAGGTAATCCAGTATGCACCAATGAATTGGAAACAGACAGCCATGCCAAGACAAATGAAGCAAACCACTGCTCACAAATGGCAAACTAATGAAAAAAACTCCTCCAGACAAGGTTCCACCAAAACTTTAATAAAGTACTCAAATAGCACATAAAATATAAAACAACTCACATAAATAAGCACTTTTGTTTTTACAGTAAAAACTAAAATTATTTAAAACACGAGAAGCTTTTATATCAATCAAAATCAAATGTTGCGGCCAAAGCCCTCTGAAGCCAACCAGTCAACTTTCAAAATGAGCTGACCTAATCCAATATGCACCAATGGATCGGAAACAGCGACTGGAACTCTAACTCAGTTCCATCTCGGATATTGTAGGATCAAATGGATTTAAGTGAAACACAACAGAGTGTATAATTTGACACTTTTGGTTCAACAGTTATCCCAACATTTGGATAATTTATTGAGCTACCTCCTTAATTCAGCAGCACGTTATGGTTCAACTGGTAACTGTAGAGTTTTTCCTGGGAGTAATAATGATAATGCTGTAACAGTTAAGCACAGGCAGTTAGAGGTTATTACTGTTACTGAAACAAATGCTCATTTGAATTGTGGTTTACAGCCCCCACAGCCACCTGTTTATAGGCAGCCTAGTGTTGCTATTGATCTTCTGATTTTAAATGACTGGATTTATGTGCAGCCTAATTTGAACAAACCACAGAGAAATGAAATAGGTCTGGACAATATTATCGATTATTTAAATGAATACGATTATAAGCTCTTCAAACTTAAAAAAATGCAACTGGAAAATTCCTATTTTACACAATGTATCAAAGAAAATTAGTCCCGAAAGGTTTACGGATGTGGTGGTTGCCTACCAGCCTCATGCCAAAATCTGAATTATGTCTTTTGCAATTATTTGATAAACATGGTTTCAAATATATGGATTTGCTTATAAAGCATAATAATAAGCAAATTAAAGACTTTATAAATGAAATTCATGGCCTCGGTAGTTTGATCATTCATGAATTCCAATATGAACAGTTTAGGTTTGAGCATGTTCTTGTCTTTCATAGTATTGATGAATGAGTGAACATTATACATAGCCTTAAAATTAAAAAATTGAATTGTGATCATACAGACTATTCAAATAAATGTGCCTATCTGGTACCATCATATTCACAAGTATGGGGCAGGAAATTATTTAACACTGCATCTAATGGCATGTTAGATACACAGCATGTTCCTGAGCTTGATGGTTTTATACAGGACGTTAAGCTGGACAGAGATTTGCCTGAACCCCCCCCCCCCCACACACACGCACACTGATCCTTCATTATGTTTTTTAGATCAAAACCATTTCCCAGAGCTCAAGAGATTAAAAAAAAAAAGGAAATCAAGAAAACCAACAGAACAAATAACAGAATCAATATTTCACCAAGCATTCAGGAAAGAACACCAATTAGAAGGGTGGTTTTCAAAGAGGAGAGGGGAGACCAATGAGAGGAAAGCAAATCTTTTACAACCAATCAGCAAAGAATCAGAACCAGTTCTGAACTTACCATTTAATGTAGACTTCCCTGAAATGACTTTTTACAACCCCCTGAAAATGAAATTGTTGATAGTAACGTAAAAAAAAAATGTTCTCATCCATCTATTATTTTTAAGAAAAGTGGTGATTTTAAAGTGTATAATTATTCAAAAAAGAACATTGATCAATGTTATGCTGATTTGTTTTCTAAAGTGCTCAATTTTGTCCTAAATAAGCATGCTGACTTGGCCTGTGTGCTTATGGATCTTAAACAATATACAAGGAAGCTTAATTTGAATGTTTTGCTTCAACATTCTGATGTTACTGTGGCTGTAGACCCTTTAAGAATTTCAAGTGCTTATAATCCCCTGCTGCACCCGACCCTTCAAATATATGAAAAAAATCTGAATTGGATATCAGGAATTTCTTTTGCCACTGAAATACATTGAATAAAAGTGATAATTTAATGTGTGAAGAAAGATATAGATTACATAGTCTTAAAAATGAGGATAGTATTAAAATAGTTAAGCCTAGAAAGGGAGGGGGACTTGTAATTTTTGATATGGCAGACTATAAATTAAAGATGGAACATTTATTCGCTGATGCTACATACATTAAGGTCTCATTAAATGATTTAAATGGAGGCTATAGAAAGATTAAGAATAACATTCAGGATTTGTTTATTGATCATTTAATTTCTATTGATGAGCATAATCATTTATTGGGTTTTAATCCAGTAACACCTAAAAAATTTGGTCTGCCAAAAATTCATAAGTATGTCAAAGAACTGCCAATGCAACCTATTGTGGATGCATGTGGTAGTACTTTCTACCCTTGTGCGAAATTTTTGGATACTAAGCTTAAGCCCCTTATCTGGTCTGAGGAATAATTATACCCTGATTCTTCTGATTTCCTTGTTAAAAATCAATGTCATTCCTTTTAAATGTTCATATATGTTTATTACTGTAGATGTTAAAGATTTGTATACAGTGATTTTTAGAAAAAGGTATACCTCAGGATCATATAAACCTTTATGAAACTCTGTTGGATATGATGTTAAAAACATTTTTAACATCATTTTTGATAATCAATATTATTGACAAAGTAGGGGGGTTACAATGGGTCACCATGTGGCAGGTTATTTGCAAAGATTGTGATGGCTCAATGGGAGAAGAAGTATTTGTTTATGTCTGAAATGTAGTCCAAATGTATTTTTTATACATGATTCCTGGATATTATATTTATTTTATGGGATGGTCAGAGAATGTATACTCCAGTTTATTAATTTGTAAATAACAGTACTGAGTTTTTGAAAGCACAGATCTCTTACTTGGATGTACTGTTAATTAAAAATGATCAAAATGGGACATCAAAGATTTATAGGAAACCAGCATATTCCTGGATGAGTTTCTGTGCATTGTTTTTTTATTAGTTTTACATTTTATTCCTATTATAACTATTCTGGATGCAGAAAATAAGTATTTGCACAACACACACACACACACACACACACACACACACACACACACACATATACACGTGCACACGCACACACGCACACACAGACACAGACACACGCACGCACACACATGCACACACACGCACACACACGCACACAGACACACACACACACACACACACACACACACACACACACACACACACACACACACACACACACACACACACACACAGACACAAACACATACACACACACACACACACACACACACACACACACACACACACACACACACACACACACACACACACACACACACACACACACACACACACACACACACACACACACACACACACACACACACACACACACACACACACACACACACACACACACACACACACACACACACACACACACACACACACAGACACACACACACACACGCACATGCACACACACACACACACACACACACACACACATACACACACACACACACACACACACAGACACACACACACAGAAACACACACGCACACACACACACAGAAACACACACACACACACACACACACAGACACAAACACACACACACACACTCACACACACACACACACACACACACACACACACACACACACACACACACACACACACACGCACACATGCAGAATTACAGCCCCTTGAATGACTGCATACACTTATATGTTTTTTGTGATTAAATAAATGAACAAATACATAAATAATGACTGAGAAGTTTATTTAAGCTCACTGATATGAGAACCATACATGCAACCCACTGCACACCCAAATGTCAGATTTTAAATATTTCTTTTCTATACTTAGAAAATTACTAAAATAACAAGCTTTGCATTAGCAAGCATTTTCTGAAGGATATAACATCCGCAACTCAGATGCCTGTCACTGTTTAGTGACTACAAACTACAGCAATTTGTCAAAAACACACAGTTTACAAGGAACACACCAAAATACTCATCAAAGACAAAAATAATTGGGGGGACAAAAGCTCTCTAAAGAAACAAGTTATAAATATTATTTTTATCTGTTTGTTAACTAGTTAAACCAGAAGGCAGAGTGTCCCTTTTCAGGAGTACTGTCTGAGTGAATTGCTGAAAGGCACACAGTAGGCAAGTGGATGTGGAAGGATTCATATACCGTACCTTTGACTACAGCAAGCAGTTATATAACAGATCAAAGTCTTAAAAGCCAGACAACTCTAATTCCCTTTAGAACATAACACAATATCAGCTATTGCATGAACACGCATTTTGGAATTATAATATCTGTGAAATTCTAATGTCTGTCATCAATTACTTCTTATTATTGATTGACTGTAATCCTCAGTAATTTACCAGAAAAAAAGAAGTTAACAAGGGACAGAAAATAAATAGATTTAAGCTAATGAGAGAGAGAGAGGGATTTTCTGGAAGAGCAAAAGCTAATGGTTGGGTTGGATCAATCACTGGTGCTATGGATTGATGGTACATTTATTTTTAACTTTATTCCAAACTCTGGAACACTTGACCCACAGTTTCACAGAGGAGGACATGTGCATCTGTGTGACCTAGTGTAGCACCAACACTGATGTATTAAACCTTATATATCTTTCCTTTTGTACATTCTTTGTTGATTATTGTAGTATTTTGAGTCAGCCAAGTCTTGCAAAACTCAGATTCTAAAAAATGTTCATCTGTTATGAAAAACCTAAATAGGTGCTGGAATATCAGTGAAATCCTGGCTGTTATTAAATGAAGGCTTATTGCATTTGAAAATGAAGGCTTATTGCATTTGAAATGCACAGAGAGAAAAATATGGTGACTAGCCCTATATGGAAAGAACAAAGGTGTGCCACTGAATGACCTCTTTAGATGAGGCACTTAAAAGAGAATGGTACAAATTCATGGAAAGAAGTTTCTTGTCTAGGCAGGCTACCTGGTATAGGAATAAGGCTGGATTGGTCTGTCATAACAAAGGATGACCAGCATGGTATATGGAATGGCACATGTAACACAATGCTGCAGAAATAAGTCTGTTGAGTCAAATCATTATTTAGCTCATTTCCATAGGGACAGAGGTACAATGTCTGTCTAAACTGTCACAGGTCTAAAGACAATACAGAATTAATAGGCCAATACCTGAACATGAAACCTATCCATGACAAGCTAGGGTGCTTGGTAAGAGGGACTAGCTTACTGCCCCTCTAATGTAAGGAGAATAGCAGAAGGGTAGTCTCTTAATCCAACATTCTTGGGTTTGTTTACAATCTGATTAGTGCCATTAAGATGAGTGGATGGAAATGATGACTAGTAAGAATGAGAGAGACAGAGATATTAATCACTGTTAAAATAGGAAAGGGAGTTGGGGAGGGTGTAATCAATGTCAGAAGGTAGAAAAGAATGTTTGGGAGTCTAATGGCATAAGGAATAGTCGATATTGTGAGCCCACTGATTTTCGGCAAGCTGAGTTGAAACAGGCAAGGGACCAGCATTACCATGGGATGGGTGAAGGTGTAGAGGCAGGGGACTCTGTTCACCACTGTGATGTGTGCAGGTATAGAGACAAAGGTTTCTGATCACCAGTGAGATAGGAGAGGAAGTAGAGCAGGTGCTGGTCGTTAGTGGGATAGGTAAAGGTGTATGCAGGGGGCAGATATCAACCCCTGAAAAGAGCAATAGAGTGGAGAAGAGTCAGGGATCATCAGCTTAATGAGTGAAGGAGTAGGTAGGCAGGTGGTTCAGGTCACTACCAGAGTAGGTGAAATGGCAGGTGGCAGGCTCTAATCACCAATGACATTGGTAAGGGAGAAGGCAATAGTCTTTGGAGGCCACTGATATGCCTATGGGGTTTACAGTTGATTCCAGATATCAATAAAATTGGTGAGGCATTCAGAATGAGATGTCAATCACTATCAGCCTGTGGAGTAAGTGGGTAGGAAATTTCAGTCACTGCAGGGATGAAAGGACAGTAAGGAAGATCCACTCACTCTAGGAGCTGAAATGCAGTTGCAAGTTGGCCTGATTGCTGTCACACTGTAAAAAATGTTGATGTGGACACTATGATCTGTCAGTGTACCTTTAAGGACTGGTATAGGGATTCTGATGCAAATTAGATGAAGATGCATACATCTTTTTACAGATAACTTATACACCCATTCTGTTATGGGTACTGCATCAAAAATGGATGTGAAACAAAAGGGGTGAGGCACTTCATGTAACTCAAGAAATGCACACCATTTCTATTAGGTGTTTGCCATGTCTTTAATGTAGTGAAAATGCAGCGGTAGACGGGGGTAGTAGGGAGGGCTCTGAACTGGGATTCTCTAACCTGAACGTGCTACAAACATAAAACAGGTGTCATTTGCTGGGGGTAAGGTGTTCTAGAGTCATAACTATACTTTATGACTTACAATATAAATAATTCAGTTAAAATGGCTACTTAATCAAATGCATAATATGCTGATTTTATTTTTGCTTTTTTCAATTAACTGTATCAACTAGTTTATTATGCAGTCTTAGAAATGGCTGACATATTACTTTCTGGTTGATCTCCATCTAATGCATGCAACTTGAATATTTATGCAATTTTAAAGAACTGCATTTATTTATTTAATGATATATTTACGTACTTATCAAATATGATCTATGACAGCTTTGCTGTATTTGTAATACTTCATAGAAAATTCATTGTAATGTCCTACATAATTTAAAAATTGCTAACATACTTGGCCATGCATTTCTTCTGAAGTTTTATAAGGGTGTGAATTTTTTCTAAATTTTGGAGGTGGAAATAAAAGCAGATAAACAACAAGAGCTAAATGGGACTTCACATGCATTCTCTTGGTTTCTTTTTAAGGCTTCACATGATCGGGCAAATTGCTATAGCCAGCAATACAGCGTGAGATGTGTGGTTTCTGACAAACCACTATTTCTGCTTCAGTCAGATTAGTATTTTCCATGACGGGGATAGTTGTAGTGAGCACAGAAAGAAATGAACTTCACAGAGATATCTTCTGTTTACTGGACCTAAACATCACAGTTCTGACAGCAGATGTTGTCCCTTAATGATTCATAGTGTACTTCACTTTTTTTTTTCACAAATGATTTTGCATTTATTTACTAAAACATTTCCCAATGTAGAAATGTGGCAGATTATTTTTTTATAAAAAGATATTACTTTCTTACTCTCTTTTTCTTTTACCTTCAATTTAAAGTTACATGAACTTAGAAATAAAGCAAAGAAACAAATAAAACAGGACAAAATTAACTACTATACTGAAATACAAACTAAACACCGTAAAAATCCACAAAAGTTCTGGTCTGCAATAAACAATATCCTAATGCCAGGTAAAATAAGTACACCCCCACCTGCCACTAGTAATACTTCGGAAAGCACTGCCACTCAACTCAACAAACACTTTACTGAAAGCATCTTAGCACTGTTAAACAAACAGCCACCCCCTACTAATACAACTACCACTCCCTCTCCCATCATCACATCAACCTTTTCCCTGCAACCTGTACCTACCAGTGCAATTTGGAAATTGTTAAGAAAATTAAAACCCACTAAACTAGCAGCAGACAATTTACTAGCCAAATAATTAAACTAACAGCAGAAGGCATAGCATTTCCCATATCAATACTAATCAATAGATCCATAGCTGAATAGCAAGTCCCTCCCATTTGGAAAACCTCATACATTATCCCACTTCACAAAGGTGGCTCTTCTACCGAATTCTCCAACTACCTCCCTATCACAATATTATCACCACTGTCTAAAATCCTAGACAGAGTCATTCATATGCAAGTCTCACAATACCGCTATACTAACAAACTTCTAACTAACACTCAGCATGGCTTCCGCCAATACCACAGCACATCTTCTGCCCTTCTGACTTTTACTAATACTATTAACTATTACAGGAACAGAAACAACTATGTATCCTCCACGTTCCTTGACCTGTCAAAAGCTTTGACATAGTTTCCCACTCTAAACTCCTAAATGTCCTCTCTGACCTAAACTTCTGCAAGTCTACTCTTAACTGGTTCCAGGATTACTTTACTGGACACCAACAAGCTGCTTCTTGGCAGCACACCTTCTCACTCCTCCTACCAGTAACTCTAGGGGTACCACAAGGTTCAAGTCTTAGGACCACTACTATTCTCCATATTTACAAATAACCTTTACCTATCAGCCTCACAGCCCACACTCATCGAATATGCAGATGACTCGACAGTGATCTGTGCTGCCTCCACACTCCCTGAACTTCACAAACTAACACAAGATTCATTTCATGCAGTCAAGTCCTGGCTCACAAATGCTAAACTAATACTCAACCCCAATAAAACCCAACTAATGATCTTCCATCTCACCAATGCAGCCTCACCCTCCAATACATTCACCATCACCTCACTAAATAACTCTTCTATAACCCCATGTCCCAATACTAAACTCTTAGGAGTTGAAATTGACTGTAAGCTTAAATTTGACAAACACATTTCCCAAACTATAAAAAAGTTCATAAAAAACTAGGCACACTATATAGAAATAAACATTACTTTAACAAAAATACTAAGATTGCAATTGCCCAATCCCACCTAATCTCAACCCTGCTGTACGCAGCTCCCATACTAACTAATCTACGAAAATCAGAGATGCAAAAGCTTGAATCCTGCTATAACAAAATAGCACGATTTGCCACTAACTTACCAGCTAGAGTTCATCACTGCCATGCACTCAAACAACTAAACTGGTTAGAACTTCCCCAACTACTTCACTACATTCAGTTAACCATAGCTCACAAAATCCTTTATCAGCCTGGAAAAACACCTGCTCTTCAATCACTTATTCAACCTTATGCCACAAACAGAAGCCTATGCTCCACTAATAAAAAGTTCATAAAAATCAGTGCAGCTAAAATTCAAGCAGAAGATTCCCTCTTCTCAAATTACATAAGCAAAATCTGGAATGAACTACCTTATAACATCACCTCAATAGTATCTCTAGTCCAGTTTAAAAAATCTGTAAAAGACCTCATACTAAAAAGTTGGCTATGCCCCTGTCCTACTCCTGACGAACCCCTCACCTATGGTCAATGCCTGTATCATAACTTCTGTTTACTTATCATTACTGCTTCCATCTCTTTTGCTTTCTGCCCACCACCTCCTACCTAAATTTACTACTAACTCAACTCTATATGCATATGCAGATGATTCTACCTTAGTCTGCTCTGCCTCTAACCTCTCAGAATTTCTGTCTAAAACACAAACTGCCTTCTCAACCATTGAAAATTGGATGTGCCAAAACCATCTCTCTCTCAATGCAAACAAATCAAAAGTTCTACTTTTCCCTCCCACAAAGCCATTCTCCTACAACAAAAATGCCTTCAAACTGCTAAGCCAAACTAATTCAGCTATAGAAGTGGTTCCTTCCACTAAACTACTTGGTATTAACTATTGACGAACATCTCAAGTTCGATATCCATATTCAACAAAATATTAAGAAAACCCACCAAAAGCTAGGTATGCTGTATAGGAACAATCGCTTCCTCTCTTATACTAATAGGAATACTCTAGCCACCACTTCTCTACTGCCTTCCTTATTATATGGAACCCCCCTGCTAACTAACCTGTCCTCCTCTATTTCCTCCAAACTAGAAAACTGCTATAACAAAATCTCACAATTTGCTACCAGATCTAAACCGTCTACCCATCACTGTCTTACCCTAAGATCCCTAAAGTGGCTTGAACTCCCAAACTAACTCACCACTGCACACAGACTTGTATACACCCAACTAAGTGTCCAGCGCTAACTAATATCCTCCCCCATTACACCCCCAATAGAACTCTCAGATCAGAGCATCAAAACCTAATTGCTATCCCCAAACCCAAAAGTACAGCAGGCCAACTTCTCCTCGCTGTCTCTCTAGGCAAAAAATGAAATTCCCTTCCTCCCTCTCTAAGAACCATCCCAAGCTCAGAAAACTTCAAAGCTCAGCTTATCAAACACCTGGCCACAAAATGGAAATGCAATTGCCAGCATCCAACCTAATCTTCCTTAGTCCATTCCCCTGGGGTTTTTTTTCCCACTCTGGTTCCTAAGCCCTCAACAACTCTCCTTCAGCTATGCTCCTGGGGGGTTTCCCCCTCAGATTCCTAAGACCTCAATAACTCTCCTTCTGCTATGCTCCGACAAGCATTTTTTAAGCTCTCCCTTCTCCAGTAGCTATCAATAACTATCAATACAATAACAATAGCTATCGATAACCTCAATAACTCTCCTTCAGCTATGCTCCCACGAGCATTATTTTGCTCTCCTTTCTCTATTAGCTGCTTATTTCTTATAGGTTCATAGGTCCATAGGTTGATACTAGGCTATCTGCCCTAGGGCATTTATAAGCCTAGCCAGAGTGTGTTTGGCTTTCGCCACCCTTTTAGATTAGTTGACTGTGCCTCTGTATAGTAGGTCACAGAAGATAGCCCTTTAGAGGTTAGTTTACTGTGCCTCTGTCTAGTAGGGACACAGAAGAGATCCCTGGGGTAAACCTACGATCTCCCATCCACTCGTCAAAATTTCTCTTGAAGGTTCATTGAGGGACTCTGCCTATCATGGATTGGGATTTTGTTCCAGAGTGAGGGGAGCCTCTGGGATATGAAGCTGTCCCTCCAGCATGTCCTATTTATTTCTGTGCTGAGGTTTAAGTCCCTGGAGCATGTAGCTCTAAGGAATTTGGATTTCCTGAGGTGGAGCATGTCCATTAATTCTGGGTTGGACATGGCTTTATACTTCAGGCACAGATCGCTTCTGAGTAGGTGGTAAGCAACTGAGTAGAGCTGGAGTTTCTTTAGCCTAACTGAGTAGGGCATCTGTTTGAGTCCCTTGATCCTCTTGGTGAGGTACTTTTGGGGTCTTTCCAGTTGCTGCAGGTGTCGGGTAAGGTACATCCCAAATGGGGCATTGTATTCAATTATGGGCCTGATGAGTGATGAGTAGAGGGGCACAATGACCTCTCTTGATCTAGATGTGAACCTTTTTGTGATAAGGTGGGCTATATAGAAGGTCTTTCTAACCACTTTGGCAACGTGATTGTCAAAGGAGAGATTGCTATCTACTTGGGTCCCCAAATCCCTAATTACTTCTTCCACACTTAATGGATTACCACCTATGCGGTAATTTGTGGGCACTTTGTTTTTCCCAAAGGGGATGACTATGCACTTTTTGGCATTTAGCTTTAGGCCATGGCTCTGGCACCAGTTATCCGTCTCTGTGAGACCCTTTTGGAGGATGCTTGTGTCAGTCGGTGAGTCGATTATGGCACCCAGTTTGCAGTCATCTGCGAACTTGGTCAGCCATAGTCCTCCCATGTTAGCCTGTACCTCAGAGAAATATATACCGAACAAGAGAGGTCCCAGGACTGAGCCGTGTGGGATGCCACTTGTAACTGGTTTAGAGTCTGACATGGCACCTGCAATTCTTACCATGTGGGTTCTATCCCTGAGCCAGTTTGCAACCCATCTTGTGACATAGGGGTTGATATTTAAGCTGGTAAGCTTATTTATGATGCCCAAGTTGGGTATTGTGTTGAAGGCTTTTGCGAGGTCCAGATAGGCTGTGTGGACTACCTTCCCTTCATCTATGGCCTTGGTGACTGTTTCAAAGAAGTCAACCAGGTTCAAGAGGCAAGATCTGCCCTTAACAAAGCTGAATTGGGTAGGATCCAGTGTTTGGAGGTTCCCAATGTCTTTGTTTATGAGTTTCATGATGATACGCTCCATAGCTTTGCAGACCAGGCTAGTCAGGCTTATAGGGCGATAGTTTCCAGGGTCCATTGTGGCACCACCTTTGTGGAGTGGGACCACTGTTTCTGTACGCCATTCTTTGGGTTTATATCCTGTAGTAAGGCTGAGACTGAACAGTGACTTTATGTGAGGGTTCAGTTCTTCTTGGAGTTCATGTAAGATGCAGCCCGGGACACCGTCCGGTCCCATTGATGCTGTGTTTTTTGCTTTGGAGAGGGCAGCTCTCACCTGTGCATCTGTGATGTCAGGGAGGCTACACTCTGTTGAGATAGACATTTGCTCTTTTGTGGGGGAAGGGGGTGAGAAGTTTGCACTGAACCTGTCTGCCAGGATGTTGGCAATGTCTGTGGGTTCAGTGTATTTTTTTGTCATTTTGAACTAACTCAGAGCATATCTGGGAGTTGCCACCCAGGTTCCTGACATAACTAAAGAAGGCCTTGTGATTATCTTTAGCATCTTGTGCAATTTTTCTTTCGAAGCTGGCCTTAGATGATTTTATGAGGGATCATAGTTTCTTGCTAGTGCTGATCAGAGATGCCTTCCCTTTTTGAGATTTTGCTGTATCATGTAGTAGCTTCCTCCTTCTGTTGTATAGCTTATTTATGGCTGGGGTCCACCAGACAGGTCTCCTGCCTTTGGAGGAGTGTGTCTTGGTTTTATTTGGGATAGCATGATCCATGCATTCCTGTAGGTGTCCATAGAAAGCGTTTGTAAAGGATTCTGCAGTTTGGGCCATATTTTCCACTGGCCCAGGGGCTTTGAAGGATTCCACCTCGGTTTTGAGAAGTGTGAAGTTTGCTTTGAGAAGTTCTTCACCGTGGTTTCCTTGGCTGGGGTGGGGATGGGATATGGATGTCCAGTGAGATTAATTTATGGTCAGATCTTACCAATGAGGGGTATACCTCTGGTATGGAACATAGAGTCCCCATGTTGGTGATGATCAGGTCCAATATGTTTTCCCTCTTGTGGGAGTGGTGACCATTTGTTCCATAGCATTTGAGTTTATAAATTCTAGGAACCATTGGGCGAGGGTGTTGGGGCTTGAGTAGTGCTCCCAGTCTATGTTTGGGTAGTTGAAGTCACCCAATATAATGGTGTTTGGAGAGACCTTCATATTCTCCAGTGTTCTCAGGAAAGCCGAGTGGGGTTCCTGAGTTTGGGAGGGTGGTCTGTAGCAGGCTACAAACTGAAAGGCAGTTTTGCCCACTGTTAGTTGCACATGGATGGTCTCCGATGCTTCATGCAGTGCCACTAACCTGGAGGTGTGGGTATCTTTGATGAATATGGATACTCCCCCTCCTTTTGTGGTTCGGTCCGAGTTTTGGGGCCAAAAGCATGGTATGGGGTATAACCTGGTAGTGCTGGGGTACTCTTGGGAGCCTTGAACCAGGTTTCTGTTACTGCACAGATATCGATATTCTCCATACTGAGGAGAGCCTCGAGTGCGTCCATCTTGAGGTTTAGACTTGTGGCGTTGAGCAGCATTACCCTTAGTTTTTTTTTCTTTGTGTTGTCTATAGAGGTGGGTTTGTCTTTTGAGCCTTGCCTAAAAAAGGCACTATGGGGGTGGGAAGAGCCTTAGCCAGTATTTGAAAGCCCAGGGGTGACAGGTGCAAGCCGTCCCTAGCGAAGCAACGTGGCTTGTCGAGCATGTCATCCCAGGCTGACAAACACTGGATCTCCTTTGAATGACACCAATACTTTAGCCAATTGTTAAAACTGATCATTTCTTATGGTTCAACATTGTAAATATTGTATATAGCTTTCCATTAATAATTTCTTTTCTGAAATTATGCATGTATAGTGTATCCTCATTTTACTTAAAAGTATGTATATAAAATATCTTCTCACCTAATATCTGAGTGTGCACACTAAAGAAAATGTATAAACAATAAGTCCACACTCAGTGCTTTTCTGCTTATTATGCATATTTTCAAGGTACTTACTTGTACCTTTTTCCATATTATGTAAGACTGACATCCGTGTATTTCTGTACCTTATCTGTATTATGTATCTTGGAGCTTTTCTCCCCGGGCCTCCACTGAAAACGGGTCACTCTGACCCAGTGGACTTCCCCGGTAATCAAACTGGAAATAAATAAATAAATAATAAATAAACTTCTGACACAAGGAATCTTTCTATTCGCTCATTCCTCCTTTTGCCACATGTGCAATAAATGGTAAATGTTTTATCATAAAACTATGTCTATTATCACTGTATGTTTTGATGATGATTGTCAATATGTTATATGATATCTAATGTTTGTAAATATGATTGTTCACAAGAATCCTGCATTGACTGCACCATCTACACTGTAGCAGTCATGCAATTCAACCCATTTTATTCTTTGTATATCATCTATTTGTCTAATATTATCATGAAAATGCCTTGACATGTCACATTTAGAGCTTAACATACTCAGTATATTGTGGTACTATGTCTTTATGTGGAGTTTTTCTCCCCGGGCCTCTACTGAAAAAGGACATGTGTCCAGTCGGACTTTCCAGGTAATCAAATGTAAAATAAAAATAAATAAAAAAAAAAAATACAATTTTTCTGAATCTTGTCGAATAGAAATGAGGCCTGTAGTCTAATCTCCATTTAACACTGGTATTTTACCAATTTTGGAGAAAGTTATTAATTGAATTGCCAGTTTTGTTTTAAACGTGTTAAGATGTTTCATATTCTTTGAATTACTTGTGTTGTTAGCAAAATTACATCTAGCCCTAGATCTGATGATCTGAATGAAATACAGTAATATTTTTAACTGCATTCAGAAGTTTTTCAAGAAATAATATTTACAAATATTTATCAGGAGATTATATAGAGGTGACATGTGAAGGAGAGGTCTACAAGCTGATACCTCAACCACTAATATAGCCTCTAGTGGTTAGCACAACTTTGAAACATCTTCCCAGGCTTGCCAAGTGACTGAGCTTCATCACGTCCTGTCATACTAGGGGAGAAGGCAAACTCCTTCATTACTGTATGGCTGCATATAATAAGAGGTAGAGAATGCTTTTTCCCATTCCATTTAGAATATGAAAAGGCTAGAAGTGATGTTGACAAGCAAGGTCTGAAGAATGGGTTTCATGTAGCAAAATTTTTGTTTTTGTAATCAACATCCCCCAGAAACCTTTACTGCTTTGTTGATATCAGTTCCATCCACTTTGCCTGAGATTTCCCACTAGACTAGAAAAGCAGAAAAAGAGACAGAGAGAGAGAGAGAGAGAGTGGTATTTTTTTTTTCTTATACCTTAATTAATACATTGGTGTCACATGCGGTAGGTAGTTTAATATTTGTAAGATAGTATCTGGAAAAAGAAAGGCTGTCATCCTTAGGCATATATTTTAGAATTCCGACCATATCATAGATCTTTAATATCCTACATACGACTGCAACAACAGACACACCTCCATTCAACTCATGCTTCCTGGTGATGTCATCAATGATTGTATGTTGCGTAGCCTCTGACCTCAATCCTCTGAACTACGAATCTCATCACTAACACCCAACAGAAGGTACAGAAAGGACAACCTGACTGAGTGAATGGATGTAGGCTAACAATATGTGTTACAGCTTCAAATATCATACCTGATTCACTTATCAGCCATGTGTCTGAAGACAAAATCTGGTGCCAGTGGGTGAAGAAACAGCTCACAGAAGCTTTCTACCATACCCTTCACAATTATAAGCCTTTTGCAGTTTTCTCCTTTTTCACTTCTGGTAGCATTTCATACACTTTGTCTCCATGGACAGCATTCTGCAATAGTTTACTATAACTTCATAAGTAGTCTAAATATGGATGTGTCAGTGCTAAAAATCAGACACAATGGAAATTGTGCCAAATATCTAATTGAAGAACTCAATCAGTTAATGTCTGAAAAAGATATTCACAGGCAGACTTTCCACCACACCAGAAATCAATGCACTGTTCAAAAAAACAACATACTTGTCGTTGCATGTTTCTGGTTTCTTGTACTATTGTTGAATTTCTATTTTGTATTTAATATCAATGACTATTAATATATGAAACCCCATAAAATTGTTAAAAAAATATATACTTAAAAACTGAATCTAGTACTATCTGCATCAAAACACACATCTGGAGAAGAATGTGAATTTTCTGATCAATGGAAATTCCACCATACATGCACAGGAGAAGGCAAATGTCATCAGAAGTATCTCTTTTCTCATTAACTGTGAATGTACAGCTTGTACAGGACTGGTCAACTCCATTTATACAACTTTGTATGTCGCCATGTCTAGCTATCTTCCCACCTTTAACACAAATCCACTTCTTCCAGTTATTTCAGCTTTCAAATTGTATTTATCATTGTTATCAGGAAGCAACTCCAAACTTGGAAAAGTCACAACTTTCATAAATGTGTTCTCATCAAATACAGAAAACTGTAAAAAGTATCTCATCTCATGTAGTTCTGTCTTCATTTCAAGATGGACATGCCCCAATATGCAAACAATAAAAAGTAATTATAGTACCTATCTGCAAATGCAGAATTCATAGAAAGGTCCATTGTTACGTTTTCATTTTGATTAAAGTGTTTCAGAGGAAAAACAAATACCTGCTGTGATAAACATTTCTGTAGTGTTTTCTGCCTAAACTAGTGTAGCTAGTAGCTGTAATAGTTTCATAGGTTCATAGGTAGGTAATAGGCTATTGGTCCTAGGGCCTATATAAGCCTAGCCAAATGTTACTCTGGCTTTTGCCACCCAAGAAAATTATTTTCCTGTATCCTGTCAAGCAGAGCCACAGAAGTGATCCCTGGGTTGAATCTCCTATCTCCTATCCAGTTTCCCACCATCCCTCCCTATTGGTGTCTTCTTCTTATACTTGGTAGCTTTGCAGTTGCCTGCCCCTATTGTAAATATGATCTGGAACACTCCTCCCAGTCTGGTGTCATTAGCTCATTCTACCTAATACAGAGAAAACATCTGAGAAGGCCAACCCACTTAGTTTTTTAATCTTGACTTATCTTCTGTTCCTCCTTTCTCACTTTCCATTTTACTTCCAAAAAAAACAGTTTGCTAGTATCTACCCTTGCTAGAATCTCCTTGTGTTCTGACTGAGCGTGCTTCTTAAACAATCTGGAAATATACAGCTGATAAGTATATTTCTGGCACTTTTTAACACTTCAGAGTTCTGCACTGTCTTAATTTTTGCTTGACTGAATTATTTACATATTTCCTGGCATTTTTTTTTGATACTCTAAGTGCTTCCATCTTGAGTTTTTTCCTAATTTATTGTTTTCTATACTTGTTTTTATTGATTTTTCAATTAAAGTGCATTTATTTAAACTGTATTTGCTTTAAAAATATTGCTACACTTTCAAGTGTGCTAGCTTGCACTGCATTTTAATTGTTTTTAGTGCTATTTTAGCTGCTTTTCTGTAAAAAAAGTTCTAAGCTTGTTTCATGCCTTTCCTGTAACTAGTCTAGTCCAAATACAGATCTGCTGTATCCAGGACTGTTTATAAGCTTCTGAGCCTCCCCCCCAAGCTTTTCTGTGTTGCAAGAAAGCCTTCTAGCTTATCAGTGAGAGTGGTAAGCACTAGATAGCCTATCTACCATGAGAAGAGTGGTTTCTAGAACAGAAATTGTAGTTTATTGACCGTTTGGGCAGTTTTTCCATCTCTTTCGACTTTCTGGTTTAAAAGCATGTGTTTGTGCTTGTTTTCTGCTTTTTCTGTAACTAGTCTAGTCCAGATACAGATTTGCTGTATCCATGCCTGTTTGTATGCTTCTGAGCCCCTCAAGCCATCCCATGTTGAAAGGAAGCCTTTTAGCTTATCAGTGGAAGTGGTAAGCTCTAGGTAGCATGTCTACCACAAGAAGAGTGGTTTATGGTCCAGAAATTGTAGTTTATTGGCTGTTTGGGTAGTTTTTCCATCCCTTTCAACTTTCTGGTTTAAAGGTCTGTGTTTGCATGAGTTTTCGCTTGTTTAAGCTCCATGCAGCGGCGCTGAGCTGAGGTAAACTATTACTGGTGCCAGAAAGTCTGCTCTTCAGTTTTTCCCTTAGATCTTGCTAGTTCATTCTCTCCTGTGCTTCAAATAGCCTAATCACTTTGCACTTAAACAGGTTTATGTAGCTATTATTGTAGCACACCTAAGTGCCATCAGCACTAGTCATTCTTCATGGAAATAGCTCCAGTACTTAGTAGTTATGACCAACCCTCTTGGCATGATTCATGATTAAAGGACAGTTCCCTGTGCTTTCTCCTATACACCTGGTGCACTTGAGCATTCTGAGGCAGTGTAGCAAGTGCCTCATGTACACAGACAACCCTCTCCTATTACCTTCCAACCCAAAGACTTGTGAGAGAAGCACTTATATCACCAAACTGGAAGCTTTGCACACTCCAGCCAAGACCAGACTAGCTGGTCAAGAGGAGAAGGTCAACACCTGCACCACACCACATGAAACACATAGCCCTCCACCACATGAAACACATAGCCCTCCAGAACACACACTATCACAGCTCTCACATAAAAATGCAAACCACACACCCACCTTCGTGGAAGCTGTCAATAGAAGTTTACCCAAACAGTAGAGACCTCCAAAACAGAAATGCACTCGACCACCACAACACAGCACAAACCACAGGATGCATAGCTCACCTCCACAGTGTGCTCCTCAATGTAAGCCCCTAAGGCTAAACACCTTGTCCAATACACTATTCATAGGTGATTCACTAGTGAGGCACACAGATGTGCCACTCACTAGGTTGAATAAGGAGAAGGTAGCAGTCAGCTGTCTATCAGGTGCCAGAATCCTACACATAACACACACACACTCAGGTCACTCCACAACAAGTACAAGTGTGACTCTGTCATTGTTCATGTGGGTGTGAATGACCTGAGATGCACCTCCCTGGACTACATGAAAAGAGACATGGTGGAGCTCTTGGATTATCTGGCCCAAGCAGGTATAACATTAGCCCTGAGCAGTATCCTACCATCACCCAGAATGATACCACAGTGCAAACAAAAAATGATTGACTTTAACAATTGGCTAAGTTTCTGATGTCATTCTAAGAGGATCCAGTATCTGTCTGCTTGGAATGACATGATTGACAGACCTCAATGCTTTTCAAGAGATGGCATGCATCTGTCACCCCTGGGTTTCCGGGTAATTTTTAAGGCTCTTGCCACCCCTATAGTGCCTTTTTAGGCAATGTTCCAAAGACCAAATTACCACCATAACAGCTATAAATAAATGCAATCTGAGGATCATACTGCTCAATGCTAGAAGTCTAAATCTCAAGATACACTCGCTCGAAGCACTCCAAAAATGGAGAACATCAACATTTGTGCTGTAACAGAAACCTGATTTAAAGCAGCAGAAAGCACCCCTGCACTACCAGGCTATAACTCATTCCACACCTTTCAGCCCCGAAACATGGACTGAAGCTCCAAAGGTGGTGGTGTCTCCATATTCATAAAGGATATGCACACCTCCAGACTAGTACCCCAGCATAACGCATCTGAGAGACTTCAGGAACAACTAACATTGGGTAAGATGGCGATCAAGGTCATAGCCTGCTATAGGTCCCTGACTATGTCCCTAGATTCTCACTCCAAGTTCCTAAGCACCCTGGAATCTATCAAGGTCCAACCCAACACTCTCTTACTAGGAGACTTCAACTACTCCTCCATCAACTGGGAAAACTATTCAAGCACCAATATACTGACCCAGCGCTTCCTGAAATTCATCAGTTCCAATGTCCTGGACCAGCTCATTCTGACCCCCACTAGAGGAAGCAACATCCTTGACCTGGTTATCACTAACATGGGTGACCATTGCTCTACACATATAGTTAATCCCTCCCTGGTTAGATCCAACCATAAACTAATCACCATGGAAATCCACATCTCACCCACACCTCCTGCAAAGGTATCCACCTTGAAAAAATTCTCCAAAGCTGACTTTGGACTCCTAAAAACAGAGGTGGCTAACTTCACGGCACCCATGCCAATAGAAAATAGCTGCATGACTGCCAAATCATTCACCAATGCACTGTACGAACATATACATAAATGCATGGAATTAGTCAAACCCAACAGAACCAAGATGCTCTCCTCCAAAAGCGAAGACAATCTGGTGGTCCCCAGCCATAAATAAACTCTACAACAGAAGGAAGAAACTGTTGGAGAAAAAGGTGAAGTCTTAAAACTGGAAAAACTCCATTAGCCTCAACAAAAAGTTGAGATCCCTCAGGAAATCCTCTAAAGCCAGCTATAAAGGCAGAATTGCAGCAGACACTAAAAACAATCACAAATCCTTCTATAGCTATATCAAGAACTTCCATGGCGATACCCAGATTTGCTCTGAGTTACTGCACAATGATGCCTCCTATATACTGAGCCAACAGATATTGCCAACATACTGGACAACAGATTCAGTGCCAACTTTACTCGTCTCCCCCCCCTTAAGAACCAATCATAATACCAGAAGAATTCCAGGCATCCAGCATTACTGCAGTGCAGGTTAAAGCTGCATTGTCCAAGGCCAAGAATACAGCTTCCATGGGGCTCGATAATATAACTACAAAGTGAACTGGCACCACATCTGTGTGTCTTGTTCAGTCACAGCCTCACTTCAGGTTTTGTTCCTACTCAATGATGCACTGCTACAGTCATCCCTCTCCATAAAGGGGGAGCAACTACAGACCATGGGAATTATCGCCGCATTAGCCTGATGAGTCTGATATGTAAAGGGGTCTATATTAGAACATCGAAGTTTCAAAGCTTCGAATGTTCTAATATCGAACCCTATTCAGCGAAAGCTGAAAACATCGAACATACAGAACAGCGAATTTTTCCCTAAGAAAAAAATTTGAAATTTTCTGCTCTAAAACACATACACACAACACAAGCACACCAAACAAACAGCAATCCACACACATACACCTAAAATCTTACACCTAACCCTACACTAAACTATACACACACCCCTAACTATCCACTTACCTTAACCCAAACCCTAACCCTAAGGTCCATCACTATCACACACTTACCTGACCCACGCCCTAACCCTAACTTACCTACCCCACCCTAACCATTACATCCACACAATCGCACACTTACCTGACCCACGCCCTAACCCTAACTCACCTAACCCACCCTAACCCTCATGTCCACACAATCACACACATGCCTAACCCACGCCCTAACCCTAACTCACCTAACCCCCTAACCCTCACATCCACACAATCGCACACATACCTAACCCACACCCTAACCCTAACTACCCTAACCTGCACTCAATTGCACACTTACCTGAACCTGACCCATAACTTTCCACCGCAGTGCTGAAAATACAGAAGCAAGAGAAACGGACAACCAAATTCTTTCCCTAGGAAAAAAATTGTTTTTCTGTTGCTTTGATATTTTCAAATTTCACTGAATAGGGTTCGATAGTAGATAATTTGAAGTTTTGAAACTTTGATGTTCTAATATAGACCCTATGTAAAGCTATGGAGTGCATCATCATGGACCTGATTAACAAAGATATAGGACATCTCCAAACTCTAGACCTCACACAATTTTGCTTTGTGAAAGGGAGATCATGCCTGCTCAACCTGGTTGACTTCTTTGAGTCAGTCACCAGGGCTGTGGATGAAGGTAAGACAGTGCATACAGCCTACCTCGATCTGGCCAAGACCTTTAATACCATTCCTCACTCAGGAATTATTGATAAACTCAACAAACTAGGCATCAACCCCTATGTCACTAGGTAGGTTGCAAATTGGCTCACAGATAGAACACACAGTGTGAAAGTAGCGGACTCCAAGTCAGACTGCTGACCAGTCCCGAGTGGAATCCCACAGGGATTGGTCCTAGGTCCTCTCCTGTTCAGCATCTACTTCTCTGAAATCCAGGCCAACACAAAGGGAGTCTGGCTGACCAAGTTCACAGATTACAGCAAACTGTGAGCCATTATTAACTCCCCAAGTGATGCAGACATCCTACAGAAAGGCATCACTGAGACCAATGACTGGTGTCAAAACCATGGCCTTAAGCTTAACGCCAAAAAATGTGTCATCATCCCCTTTGATTAAAAACTCAGTTCCTACTAATTACCACATTGATGGGAGCCGACTGAACACTGAAGGTGTTATAAGAGATCTGGGGATGTAGGTTGACAGAAACCTCTCCTTTGATCACCACATTGCCACTGTGGTCAGAAAGTCCTTCTATGTGGCACATCTCATTACTAAGGGTTTTGCATCCAGAAAGAAAAAGGTCATTGTCTCTCTCTTCTCTTCCCTCATTAGACCAATCATTGAGCATAATGCCCCATTTGGCATGTACCTCACTAGACACCTGCAACAGCTGGAGAGGCCACAAAAGTACTTCACAAAGAGGATCCTAGGCATTAAACACATGTCCTACAATGACAGACTCAGAAGACTCCAGCTATTCTCTGTCTCATATCACCTACTTAGAGATCATCTCTGCTTGACTTACAAAGCCATGTCTGACCCAGCTCTGTTAGAAATGCTATATCTAAAGAAATCCCAATCCCTCTGCACCACACACTGCAGAGATCTCAACCTCATTGCCACAATCAACAGAACATGCTGGAGGGACAGGTTCCTCACCCAGAGACTGCCCATGCTCTGGAATAGACTTCCCATGCATGTCAAGCAGAACACCTTGCTGTCCCTCTTCAAGAGAAATCTTGATAAGTGGAAGGGTAATAGAAAGTTCACCCTGGGAATCACTCCACTGGCTTTACTTGATAGAGGCACTGGGCACTAATGCCGGGCGGCACGATGCCCAGGTACTTCCATGGACTAGGCTTGTAAAGGCTCCAGGGCCATTAGCCTGATACTCACCTATGAACCCATGAACTTCTTGGATACTATGGTTTTCATATCAGCAAAGCCCAGAATTTCAATAATAGAGGCTATATAGCAAGAGTAAGAGATACATTTTAGGCAAGAAAAATATTTGCACAAGAAAAAGTGTACAAAGCTACAGATATAAACGTACGCTCCTTAATGCAACATGTCAAGAAAAATATTATCTAGATGAAAGATCAGTGAGCCTTCTGGAAAAATAAACAGAGCAAGTGAAATAAAAAATAAAGAATAGCAATTTTGGATAGCTTAACTCCCTGAAACCAACCACATCTAAAGATATCTCATCTACTTTTGTGGATGATTTAAAGCTGCATAGTCTATTAGATAAGGATTTGAAAGCACAACTGCAAATTATTAAAACTTTTTCTGATGATACAAGAATGACATTTGATATTGATAAATGTACAAATGCAACATTTATAAAAGGAAAGCTAAAGCACCAATAAAGTATCAACCTGGGACCAATAAATGTAATGCCCTATAAAATGCAGAAGTAAGCAATTCTGGATACATTGCTGGTGCTGAGAACAACTCTCTTGACTAATATCAAAGACTAAAACAATACCAATTTCATGACCTTTAATCATAGTCCAACTTTGGAAAAGAGTCCATTCCCATTTCATCTATGTTGCTGACCTTGTTCTGCTACCTTGTGTGTTATGTGCCACAATAACCAACATCCATCAGTCTGTAGTTCCCAAGACATCATAGATAGGTGCTTAAATATGTTCACAGCTAATAAAACCAAACTAATGTGAAGGTATTTGATGAAAAAATAGGTATTACCAAGGCCTATTCTTTAATATAGCTGACTGAAGATCCCATGTAAGTATTTCACACTTTTAAATATCTAAGTGTTGACTTAGTCTACCTACTAACACTGAAAAAGTTACCCATGAGGTAGATGAATCCATCAGGAAGCTTGGCCTTATGGACAGGCAGAAATACTGCTTGTCATGGGGGACCAGAATAATTGTCTCAGAAATCTTATTCCTCATTGTCTTCCCATTTGGAGGAAATAAGCTCACCACCTTACAGCAGTCAGACCTTACGCTCTGCACTGGTTATTACTGAATAGCTATTTAGCTACAGCCATCTACATATATTACCTACCACTGTCTTGCACTAGATAGCGTATGTTGGTTGACCATTCTAGAAGTCATGTGACTTCTGCTATAAGTCGCATAATTTTTTACACACCTAGTCTTGTAGACATTTTGCTGTTGCCATCAAAAACTAGATCCAGCTCATGAGCTCTGATCTTTAAACTTTCTAATACTGAATATAGCAAAGACCATGCTTATTGCTGAGGGTAAAGCCTTGTATATCTTAGTGCCCCAAAACACAGAAACCTCAGCATGTTTGAGTGGTGGCATATTGCCTACCATCAATGTAGGTCACAGTGATTGTTTGATGTGTATTTTGTTTTTTGTGGGCTGTAGCCATTTTTATATTTTTATTCTATTCATTTACCTGTGACTGCTGCTGGATGGCTTATGAAGTCTGTGCCCTGCCACCATCACGTGGTTTATTCATTCATTTTCTTGAAAACATGTTCCATCTGTGGCATGATATCAGTGTTGCTGTGTAGCTAACTCCTATGTTCCTGGAGACCCTGGAGTTTTGTTGGAGTGCATGGCCATAGTGGAGGAAAATATTTGGGATCTCAGTTTTTGTCTTTGTAGCTACTGCTGCAGCTCAGAGGCTTCCTTTGGATTTATTTATTTATTTATTGCTTGCTTTATCAGCACTTAATTATTACAGCTTATTCAGCCTAAACTTGGTTGTACTGCTAAGCTGTTTCTGTCTGCTTGTTGAAATTGTTGATATCTGTAGGTTTTAGGTTTGTCAGAGTAGTTTAATTGTGAATTTTATTGCCGTAGTAGATCTCTTTAATTATTGCAGTTATATGAGGAACTTGCATTAGCACTTTGTCCTTTATTTTACTGGAGACACTTAAGACCACATAATGTCCATTTTAAGATCAAAGACTGATGTTCAACAAGCACACTTCTTAACTGATGTATGGGTAATAGTACCCTGGTACTCTATCTCCAGCAGTCTAGCAAAGCTCAGAGCTCCTCCCCCTGTCTGTCAGTGAGTCTGATGGACCAATCACCTGTGAATGCAGGGACTGCCTTTCAGACCCACAAAAAGGACTCTACCAGTTTTTTTACTGCCATAGTAGGAGAAACATCTCTGAGAAGACTGGTTCTTTCTCTGGATTTCCAGCTGATGAGCTCAGTTAAGAATCCCTTTGGGAGTTTTATTTCCTCATTCTGTTTTTTTTTTAATCATTGCTTGAGTAGTGTTTATTTATTTATTTATTTTTTTAATTAGAAATTTGGTATATGCTTCTGTTGAAGTCCTCGCTGGTGCAGTGGTTAGCGTTGCCACCTCACAGCAAGAGGTTCTCCCATTCGATTCTCGGCTGGAGTGCCTTCTGTGTGGAGTCTGCATGTCCTCCCCACGGTCGAGTGACATTAAACACATGCAGGTAGGTGTGAGCATGAATGGGCATGCCTTCTTTGAAGGCTGGACTTCGGGCTGGCAACTCAGCACTGTAAAAAAATCCACTGCCAATAATGAGTGGACCGGAGTTCCGCTGTGGAAACCCCTAATCGGGAAAAGCTGAAAGTCTTTTGACTTTGAGTAGCACAGTCAGGCCTGATGATTATAAACTTCATTTGGATATTTTGACAGGAAAACTTGCTGATATTGTAGCGTTTTCTTTGGGGTTCTGATTATCTGAGGTGGCTGAGAAGGATTACAGCATTTTAAATAAGTTTTTGTTTATATCACAATTTTGCCACAGTTTCTTCTCTAATACCATTTTTGTCTGTATCCAATCATTTGGACAAAAATTAGCCCCCCCCTTTTTTACAAAAAAACTGTGTTACTGACATTTTCTTAGTGCAGTGCTCAAAATCGTATCCCATCAGAAATGGTCTTTAGATTGCTATTTACATAGACAATAGTAGCAGTGGGATTTGTCCATCTTTTTACTGGGCTGACCATGCAGCCAGTGTTTGGTATCAAGCTGGTTGGTTTCCCGTCCACTTGACTTGATGGACTCAGATATGGTGCCTTCCCCTACAATATACCCCTTGTGAACTTAAAAACATAGAATTAGATCAAGAGATATGCATCAGCCTATGCCTATGATGTCAAGTAGCCTAACTCTGGACAGGCTATCAGACCACTCACCTTTTTTACAATGACAAAAGAATTTTTATACATAACTGCTGTGTGTACAATCCACTAAGCTGCACATGGGCTTTCTCTTTAGCAACTTCTACCTCTGTAAAATCTTAGATAGTATAAATGTAACAACTGTATGTGTATAAATGCAAATAGAAATGTAACTACTCTGTGTTTAACTAGACCTAAGTATAATGCAATGTAAACAAATGGAGCTTTTCTCCCCAGGCCACCACTGAAAATGGGTATTACCCAGTTGGACTTTCCCAGTAAACAAAGACAAATAAATAAATGAATGAATAAATAAATAACTAAATAAATAAGGTCCCTTTAGATATTCTAGGCAAGTGGCTATAATCTTAGGGAAAGAAGCTGACACAGGCCAGTGGGGTAGTCTCTAAAGTGTTAACTACTAGTGTATTTGTGAAAGTTTGTGTTAAGGTGTGTGTGTGTGTGTGTGTGTGTGTGTGTGTGTGTGTGTGTGTGTGTGTGTGTGTGTGTGTGTGTGTGTGTGTGTGTGTGTGTGTGTGTGTGTGTGTGTGTGCGTATATACATATATAACCTTTCTTGAGGTCAAGAAGGCTTAAAATTAACTAGGAGTGCATCAAGCTTTTATATTTTATGTATACCCTTAATGAATATAGATCCTTGAATGTGACATGTCACAGATGCAGTATATATGCTTATGCATTTTATGCGTTATTTTTTATGTATACATATTGTTTTTATTGCTTTTTATATATTGATTAATATGGATTAGTTTAGTATATATTTTATACATTTATATATATTTCTTACAATATAGTCCTTACATGTTTATGTAATGGAGGTCTATTACTTTAAGAGCAGAGATATATGTGTTTTTTCCCCGCCAGAGATGGTATTTAAACTTTCTGCACTTTGTGAATGGTTATGGTCTGAAGAAGCCCTCTCGGGTGAAAGCACTAACCACTGTCTGTGAATAAACCTGTTCTGAGTTATAGTTTGGATGTGGTTTATCCTATACAGCTTTATTTTATTCCAACACCTGTTTTTTGGATTTATTGTTATTATTGGATTGGTTCTGGCTGCTGGAGTGTTTACCCTGTGTGAACACCCTTTTTGTGACTATCTTAGACTTGTGTTTTCTTTGAGATAGCTAGAACTAGAAAGATTAGACTATGTTTTTTTCTGTGATGTCAGAACTGTACTACTTAATTATTTTAAGTATTTCTGTGTGATCTCTGAACCTTTGACTAGCACTGTTTAGTAGAAAGTATTGTCTTGTGGTTTTAATTATTTATTATTAAATATTTTTAAAACCTTTTAACTGTGGCTGGTTTGTGTAGAGATAATTTAAGCTCTAGAGTACATGCATATTTATAGGGATTACTGTACCAAGCCACTCTAATAAACCTTGACTGTTTAGTCACATCTACCAATTGGGTAATAATATTGCACAGTAATAATTGGACACCCTTTTAAGGGCCTATGCATAGCTGATAATATTAGCTGGGTGGTGGCAAAAGATTACTACCATATATTCTGAGTAAAAGGGGCACAGCTGGAGAACCTGCACCAGCCTTGCCCAGAAGTGTATGTGTGGTTGTATAAATTCTTATCTCAAAGTGTGTGTGTGTCAGTTACTTGGGCAGGGACACAAAGAACTGGTTGGACAGAGATGGTGCTGGAGATTTTAGCTTACCCAGCTGTCTGAGATCTGGACTGTATAGCTGTGCCAGTGGGGAGTCTTATTGTGGACCTGGAGAGCAAGGGAGTGACCACCCCCAGACTGACTGTGATCTCTGTGTGCTCTTAAGGGAAATTGCACTTTACTGTGTGTATTTGTTATCCTTTCTTCGTATATGAGACACCCTCTCTGGTGTTAGTGGTGAGGATTGAGGCTCCTTGATTGCTGGGCCAGGGCACAGGAATCACATTTGTGTTTGTCAGCGGGTGGGATATCCAAATCACATATTAATTAGTTGGCAAATACTAATTGTCGTGTAGTGGTGTGGGTAGAGTGAATCCTGTAGCTTGTGTATAGTGAGCTTTGAAGGTGTTTTTGTACTCTAAATCAGCCACGCAGTGAATACTCAGATTTCAGATTACAATTGTTTTATTTCTTTTGTTAGCTTAGTTAGTCAGGGTGAGCAGGCAGCATGTCAACAGAGGATTATGGAAAGCTGACAAGGAGTCAGCTGGCAGAGATGTGCCAGGCTAGTGGACTGGTGCATGGAAACCTGACTAAGGCAGACCTGATTGCAGCCTTTGTTACAGCTGCATCACAAAACAGCAACTAGGAGGACAATCAGACTGGCAGTGGAGATATAATACCCTCGGAGAATGGACAGCTCAACCTTTCTGCAGTGGACTTAAAAATCCAGCTGGAGCTAAAGAGACTTGAGTTGTAGGCCAGGCGTGTGGAATTAGAAGCAAATGAGAGACTGTGACATTTGCAGGCTGAGGATAATGAGAAACTGTTATGTCTGCAAGCTGAGGAACAAGAGAGGCACAGGCAGCATGAGAAGGAGATGCTGACTCTTCACCAAAGTCATGGAGGTAATGGGGAAGGGAGTAACTGGACCCCAGAAGCACAAAAGGTCAGTAAATTTCTTCTGCAGTTTAAAGAGGGGGATACTTTTGATAGTTTCAGTCATATGTTTGAGAGGGTATGTAAACAATATGAAGTTGACCAAGAGCTCTGGGTACGATTCCTGACCCCCTTACTCCATGGTAAAGCTGAAACTGTTCTGTCCAAAATGTCTGACATTGCATGATTTGATTATACTGTTGTAAAAGATAGTCTTTTAGAACTGTTTAACCTAACAACTGAAACGTATAGGAAAAAGTTTTGTGAGCATAGATGCAAGGCAGATGAAAGTGTGCGTGTATATGTTGCTGAATTGAGCACTTATTTCCATAGGTGGGTGAGTGGAGGTCAGGTCATCACTTTTGAAGGGCTTGCAGACTTTTTGCTGAGGGAACAAGCCCTTAGCACTTTGCCTGAGGACATGAAGATCTGGTTAGCTGATAGACAATGTGCTACTTCAGATGAGTTGGGGAAGAAGGGAGACCTATACCTGGCAAGCAGGGCAGCCCTGCACAGGAAGGGGACCCCCAGTACTGCTCATGGATCTAAAGGAACCCATGGTGGGCAGCACAGATTCCCCCAACAGAATCTGCCAGTAGCAGGGGATGTCACTAGTCCAGGTACACATCCAGGAGCTAGGGTTAAATATTTTGAATGCAACCAGTGGGGCCATCTGGTATTCAGGTGTCCATGGAGGCAAGGTGGGGAACCAAAGGTTAGGGAGCCAGTAAGTGGAAAAGACAAAATGCCAATAGTAGGTTGTCTTGGGACAACAAGGGTACCAAACTACCACCAGAGTCTATATCCTATTGTAGTGAATGGCAAGGAGGCCATTGTCAAGAGAGAGACACAGCCTCTGATATAAGCATTGTAAAGCCTGCAATGGTTACAGAGGAGCAGAACTTGCCTGGGCAGTCTACTCCAGTCAGGGCTTTAGGAGGGATACCATTCCAAATACATTTGGCTAGTGTTCACTTTGACTGGGAGGGTGGAAAGGGAAGCCAGCAAGTAGGTGTGTTTAAGGATATACCTGCAGATGTCCAGATAGGGAATGATTTTGATAGTGCAGTACCCTGTGCTTGTGCAGTTACACACAGCCAGGCTTGGAGACAAGCAGGTAAGTCTGGTAGCCTGGGGGAGACCCAGACAGACTGCATTCTTGCAGCCAGGACTGGTGAGGTGGTTTCTTCTGGGAGTGAGCTACGCTGTAGCAGTGAGACTGAAGGTGAGCTATGGGTGCTTGTGGGTACTGATGGTCCCTTGGACAGAGTGACTGCAAAGGTAGAAGTGAGTAATAGTACCCAGGCTGACAGTGAGACACCACTGTCAGAGGACGCCAGACATTTTGTGAAAGGGGAGCTGGGAAGGGTTACAAAGAGAGAGTTGAGACAGGCTCAGCTCTCAGACCCTACATTGCAAGGCCTGAGGAAGGTAGCTAGGGAGGCACCTGATTCTCTAGGAAGGGGGGAATCTGTATACTGGGACAAAGGGTTACTATACAGAGAGTGGACCCCTGAGGGAGGGATAGAAGGTGAGAGAGTACAGCAGTTGGTAGTGCCTAGAGCCTACCATCTGGTGCTTCTAGCCAAAGCCCACGATATTCCCTTTGCAGGTCATATGGGCATAAAACTTACAAAGAGGAATATTATGCAGAACGTCTACTGGCCTGGAATTTCCAGAGATGTAACAGGGTACTGCAAGACCTGTGAGCAATTCCAAAAGGTAAGCAAGGCAGGAGACAAGCTGAGAGCTCCTTTGATGCCTTTGCCTGTGATTGAGGAGCCATTGTAGGGTAGCTATGTATATTGTGGGTCCTCTGAGTACCCCAAGTTCCACAGGGAAAAAGTATATCCTAGTGGTAGTGGATTATGCTACACGATACCCTGAGGTGGTGACTTTTTCCTCCATTGAAGCAGAGAAGGTGGCAAATGCTTTGTTAGAGATTTTCAGCAGGGTAGGTTTCCCAAAAGAAATACTGACTGAGAGAGGTGCCAATTTCATGTCAGATCTGCTGGCTTGTCTGTGGAAGTCCTGTGGGGTGAAGCACATGAAGTCCTCCCCCTACCATCCCCAGACTAATGGTCTTCTTGAGAGGTTAAACTCTACAATCAAGTCCATATTACGGGCATTTGCAGATCAGTTTAAGAGGGAGTGGGGCAAATATTTGCCCCATCTGTTGTTTCCTTACAGAGAGGCTCCCCAGGAATCCACGGGTTTTTCACCCTTTGAGTTGCTGTATGGGCATAAGGTGAGGGGACTTCTACACTTTACTGTGTGTATTTGTTATCCTTTCCTCCTATATGAGACTCCATCTCTGGTGTTAGTGGTGAGGATTGAGGCTCCTTGATTGCTGAGCCAGGCCATGTGCATCACACAGACAGTGCTTCCTTTCCTTCTGGATTGCTGCTTCATGATGACCCTGGACCTAAAAGATGTGTAGCATCCTATATCCTTTGTTCATCACTATAGGAGATACCTGCGATTTGTGCCAAGTTCACAGTTCTATGCAATGCCATATGGGCTTTCTACAGCACCTTGAATGTTTAACACCATTGGACTCTTGGCATTTACCTTTTTCCTTACTTGGATGACTTGCTGATCTGTGCATATTCTGCATCCAGGTGTTTGCTATCACTAGAGAATTTATTGATCTTACTCTTCCCGCTAGAATTTAAGTTGAACCTTCAGAAGTTATGCCTGACACCCTAACAAAGACTCATCTTCCTAAGATGCTTTATCAACTCCAACAAAAGCCTGGAATTTCTTGTGAAGACAGGGTGCTGTCTTACCAGATGGTGTTTCAGGAATTTTCCAGGAGGAACTTCACCTCACCAAGAAAATTCCTACAGTTCCTAGTTCTCATGGCATCCAAGATTTGATGATACCACTGGTCTATCTCAACATGTGGAATATTCATTGGCATGTCTGGCATTGTTGGACCAAGCACCTTACATTCTCTGCAATCTAATTTATCAGTGCTGCCCTTTATCAGATGAGAATGACAGTGGTATAGAGCACACTTGAGTATAAGTCCAGGGCCGCCCTTCTTCCCTCCTGTTCTGGCACTATCTGCCCTGACAGATTCATCTGACTTCACTTGAAGAGCTGTGTCCATCAGTGTGCAAATGTAGGCCACTTATGATCATAAGGATGCACAGAAGCATATCAATATCAAGGAAATGGTGGCAGTGTTCCACACCTTGAAACTTTTTCACCATCTATGGATTCAGTGTCCTCATCTGGTGATTATGGACAATACCACAGTAATGTGGTACCTCAACAAACTCACGGGTCCAAGGTCAAATTTACAGTGCCTATTAGCAGTGATAGCCTGGGAGCTGGTGCTACAGCATTCTCTGACTCTTCAGGCATCATACATCCCATCAGAGAAAAACGTCGTCACAAACCTACTGAGCAGATCCTGGGCAGACCTGTATGAGTGGAAACTCAAGACAGTGGTGTTCCAGGATCTAGACCAGATGTGGGGTAATGCCTTAAAACATACATGTTCATCTTTTTACAAAACAGGCAGCTGCAGAAATTCTGTTCCAGGCATCCTTGCAGTTATGCTTGTTGGACAAATGCATTCTTGTTCCTTTGGACAGGAATATTACTGTATGCACTGACCTCACCATGCTGGGTCAGTAATCAAGGAGCCTGAATCCACACCACTGACACTGGAGAGGGACGTTCACTTGGAATACAAATGGATACACAAAGTCTTTCCAGATGCAGCTCTCTCTGCATCAAGCACTATTTTCCTTAAGACCACCCGGGGAACATACTCAGTCCGGGGGCTGATTCCTCTTTATATCTGTCCAGACACCTAATAAGACCCCTTGCAGGCACAGCTTAGAGTTGAGTTCTTAGCTGGAGTTCAAAGCCAAGTCCTCCCATACCCTCAGTGTGAAACCTGTGCTTTGTGTTCCTGCTCTAAGCAGTTAACACACACACACACACACACACACACACACACACACTCTTTGAGATTTGATTTGCACACACACACACACACACACACACACACACACACACACACACACACACACACACACACACACACACACACACACACACACACACACACACACACACACACACACACACACACACACACACACCTGGGAAAGACTAGCATCGATTCACTTGGTGTGCCCCTATCTGCACAGACTATAAGGTAGTTATCACTGCCATCAGACCCCTGCCAGCTACTTTAAGGCTCTTATAAGAGTACCCAATTATACTGAGTGAAATTGATATTAATACAAATGGTAATGCTAACCAAACAGCCAGGCTTTCAGGAGTGGCCAGAGTTATCACCAAAGAAATATGTGCAAATACTCTCAAAACTTAAAATATTTCTGTAAAAGGACCAACCACAATGAGAAGTGTAAATATATTTAATAATAAATAATAGAAGAACATGAAAATACTAAATATCTATTTACATGAAACATCAGAGTTTCAGGCACATGGAATTGAAAGAATATAGTATTCACTGTCTTTTCAAAACTGCTGCAAGCATGATTATTAGCTTGAATAAAAAGCTGCAAGAGTGATATGAAATATAAAGGGTTAATTTAGGAATAGTATAAAATGCAGAAAAAGTGTGCTGGCAAGCATATGCAGCTTAATTAGATATTGGCATCCATGTAAAGGAGTATGTTATTGAGAAACAAAGTCTGTAAAAATAACTGCGCAGATGGCAGCTGAAAGGACATCAACAAAGTAAAGAGATGTAACATCAAGCAAGATAAAGTTGGAACATCAAGTTCCAGATAGTGCTTGAACACCATGTTTCAGTTAACTGAATTTCCTTGGACCACCGAACTTGAAAGAATTAAGGACAAATCATAAATTAGAAGAACAAAGAAAAGTGTTATACAAAGGAAGATTGTAATACATCAGACTGAGAAAAAATATCAGACTTTTTGGTATAAATATGAGTGTATATAAACAAGCTTTGGGAATTTACCATAGAGAGCTGACAACATCTGTGTTGCATGCTTGTAGATCTGAAAGGAAAATGTAATAGTAAATGCATACTAACTGAAGCAGTTTGACCCAGTGTATTTATTGTACTCAGTGCAATACAGTAATAAGACTAGTTGGTCACAATGAAGAGTTAAATATACTGTGATATGCATGCATGTAAATGCAAGTAACAGCAAGAAATCAACAGAAGGCAGTATATAATTTTTCAGGAATATTAAAAATAACACAGATGGAAAGTTTCACACGGTTATAGAAAAACAGGATTTAGCTAGTCACACTATATATTCTGGATTGACTAAAAGAATTATGGTTCCTACTAACTGAATAGAGCAAGGCAAGATGGGTGAGTGGTCCTTGTTGTCAGATCCAAGACAGAATACAGAATGCTGCTGAGACTTTAGTCTCCTCTAATATTAAAACATTATTTCTATAAAGAATGACATCACATACATCTGGTCATCTGACTTTGTTTCCCGCACTATCCCCCATCACTAGAAGCTACCAGGGTTTAGCACCTATGTGCTACAATACAAACTGAAAGAGCACTACTCTGATGTGGTGCAGCTGCTGGAATTCATAAAAAATAGAAAACCATTCCACTCTTCCTACAGGAGCTACAACCTATAGACATTGCATCTCTGACTCTAGCCAGAACTGTGGGATAACATCTTTATAGTATAACCCATAAAGTAATTTAATTTCATATATATTTTGCAAAGTTGGGTGAATTAAGATTAACCTCTGCTCTTCCAGAATATGCTGTTACAATATATAAATTTAGACAGCTGCAGTAATACATGCACATTTCTTTTCCTTCCAGCAGTGTACACTGTTGATGCATTTTAATACAAGCAAACCTCAGAAATACATTTTCAACACAACCATCTGTACAAATCAGTTTGATATGCAAATGACATATGATTATTTAAAAAATCCAGCTAGCTGTGCTGGCATAAATTATACATCCACTTCCCTACGTCTCCTGGTATGGCTGGCAGTACCTCCTATTGTCACATCTCTCCCCCCTTTGAAGACTTAAGCTAGTTTATCAAGTGACCCTTGAGAAACATTGCTTGAGATATGAGCCTATCTGGAAATACATTATCCCATACCCTGTCTTGAGAGCCCATCTGCATTACCATTGCTGAGCCCACTATAGTGCTCCACTGTCATATCATATGCCTGCAGCCCTAGGCTCCACCATAGTAACTTGGCATTTTGCTGGCTGGCTTGATATAGCTGTAGATCCCCCTTGACTCCTCCTGCCTCCTACTGCAAATACTTAGCACCAGGGCCTCCCTATCGTGGTAAGGTTTCATTATGTTAACATGGTACAATTTGTAACCCTAGGCTCCATCATAGTAGCTTGGTATTTTGATTGCCTGTAGTCATATATCCCCCTCTGTCCCCCCAGCCTCCTACTGCAAATACTTAGCACCAGGGCCTCCCAATCATGGTAAGGTTTCATCATGTTAACATGGTACAATTTGTACCCATGCCTCCTAGCCTAGCAGTTCTACAATGTAGTTAACATCACTGACCTTCCTTACTACTTTGAAGGGCCACTCCCAAGTTGACTGCAGCTTATTGTGGCTAACAGGAATGAGAACCATCACCCGTTGCCTCACAGCATACTCTCTGGCTCGAGCATTACTGTCATACCAGAACTTTTTTCTTCTGTTGGGCTCCTGCTAGGTTCTCCTAGGCTAAGCCCATGCATGAGCTCCCTGAACCTTGTCCTGAGGATTAGGATATATGCCACAACAGACTCCTTGTGGTATTTACAGTCTGCCTCAGGGCATCATGAATGAAATGTAAAGGTCCCCTCACCCTACACCCATGCAGCAACTCAAAGGATGAAAAAACAGTGGATTCCAGGGGTACCTCCGTAAGCAAACAGGAAATGGGGCAAATATTTCTCCCATTCTCTCTTAAACTGGTCGGCAAATGCCTGTAGCATGGTCTTTAGTATAGAGTTTAACTTCACTACAAGACCATTAGTCTGGGGAAGGTAAGGGAGTGATCTTTAGGTGTTTCACTCTGCAGTGCTTCTACAGACAAGCCAGCAGGTCTGACATGAAATTGGCACCTCTGTCAGTCAGTATTTCTCATGGGAATCTACCTCCTGGAAATCTCTAAGAAAGCATTTGCCACCTTCTCTGCCTCAGTGGAGGACAGAGCCACTTTCTCAGGATATCTAGTAGCATAATTTACTACCACCAGGATATACTTCTTCCCTGTGGAGCTTGGAGTACTGAAAGGCCCCACAGTATGCATAGCTACCCTCTGAAATGGCTCCTCAGTCACAGGCAAAGGTATCAAAGGAGCTTTGATCTTGTCTCCTGCCTTGCCTACTTTTTGGTACTGTTCACAGGTCCTGCAGTACCCTCTTACATCCCTTGCAATTCCAGCCCAATAAATGTTCTGCATAATACATCTCTTGGTATGCTTTATGCTCATATGAACTGTAAAAGGAATGTCATGGGCTATGGCCAGAAGTACCATATGGTAGGGTCTAGGCACTACCAACTGCAGTATTACTTCATTCTCTAGCCCTCCCTCAGTGGTCCACTCTCTATACAGTAACCCTTTGTTCCAGTTTATAGATTCCCCTTTTCCTTGAGAATCAAGTGCCTCCCTAGCTACCTCCCTCAAGCCTCTTAGTGTGCGGTCAGAGAAATGAGCCTGTCTTAGCTCTACTTTTGTGACTCTTCCCAGCTCTTGTTCCACAGGAAGTCTGATATCCTCTGACAGTGGTGCCTCACTGCCATGCTGGGTACTACCACTCACCTTTGTCCTTGTAGTCACTCTGTCCAAGGGAACATCAGTACCTACCAGCAGCTGTGGTTCACCTTCAGGCTCACTGCTAAAGGGCAGCTCCCTCCATAAAATAGCCAAACCACCAGCCCTTGCTTCAGGTGTGGTGTCTGTCTGGGTATCCCCCAGGCTACCAGACCCACATACCTGTCTCCAAGCCTGACTGCATGTAATTGCATGCACACAATGTACTGCATTATCAAAATCATTCCCTATCAAGACATCTGCAAGGATATCCTCAAACACACCTAATTGCTTGCCGCCTTTTCCACACTCCCAGTCAAGGTGAACCCTGGCCAAAGGCATTTGGAATGGGGTCCCTTTCAAAGCTCTGACTGGAGTGGACTGCCTAAGCAAGTACTGCTCCTCTTTAACCACTGCATGCTTCACAATGGCTGTGTCTCTCTTAGCAGTGGCCTGTTTTCCATCAAGTAAGATAGGATATAACCACCTGTGATAGTTTGGTATCCCTGTTGTCTCCTGACAATTTACCACTGGAATACTGTTATTCTCACTTGCTGGCCCCCACATATTTTGTTCACCACCTTGCCTCTGTGGACATCTATATGCTACATGCCCCCCAGGTTACATTTAAAATATTTAACTCTTGACCCTGGCTGTGTACCTGAACTAGTGGTTCCCCTGTTATTGGTAGACTCTGTTGAGGTGGTATAATCTGCCCATCATGGGTTCACTTATATCGATGTGCAAGACTGGGTATCCCTTTCTTGTGCAGTGATCCCCTGCTTGCTGAATAGAGATCCCCTTTTTTCCCCTGCTCATCTGCAGATTTACATTCTTGGTCTGCCAACCAAATTCTCATGTCCTCAGGCAAAGTGCTAAGGGCTTGTTCCCTCACCAAAAGGTCTCCCAGCCCTTCAAAAGTGGTCACCTGACTCCCATTCATCCACCTATCAAAATAAGTGCTTAACTCAGCAATATAATCAAACACACATTCATCTGCCTTGCATCTATGCTCACAAAACAATCAATCTCAAACAATTTAGAAACAGCAGTTACAGCTTTACCATGGAGTAAGGTGGTCAACATTATACTGTTTACATACTCTATGAATAAAACTATGAAAATTATCACCTTGTCAACATCTCCATATTTTCTTCAGCTTCCAAATGTCACAGCCTCTCATTTTCTTCAGCCTCCAAATGCTGCAGTCTCTCTGCTGATTCTAATTCCTTATGTTTGGTCTCCAGTTCAAGTTTCTTTAACTCCAGATGGATTTTTAAGTCCTGGGAGGAAAAGGTGAACTGTCCTGATTCAGACGGCTGCAAATTCCCATCAACAGTTTGGTTATCCTCCTGGTTACTGGTCTGTGTTGTAGCCGCGACTAAGTCTGAAATCATTTCCTCTTGAGTCAGGTCAGCATACATCAGTCCTTTCTCTTTGCACACCTTGGCCAACTGGTTCCTTGTCAGCTTGCCATAATCCTCTGGAGACATTTTTGCCTTCTCTCCTTGACTAAAATGTTCACCATGTGGTTGCTGAGAGAATGCACACTTTTAGTGACAACTGCTGACAGGCTACATAAGTTTAATATCTCACCACATCCTTACCAATGACAATGGAGAGTGACCTTCAGCTGGAATACGAATGGATACACTCAGTATTTCCAGATGCAGACCTCTCTGCACTCAGTCCAGGGGTGGTTCCTCTCTATATCTGTCTAGACCTCCAATAGGACTCCCTACTGGTACATTTTAGAGTTAAGCTAAGGCCTGTGTCTCTGCTCCAAGCAGCTCTGTGATTTGACTTCAGTGCACACACACACACACACACACACACACACACACACACACACACACACACACACACACACACACACACACACACACACACAGGAAGGCTGGCACACAGATTGTGCTGTGCCCCCTCTGCCTCGAAATAATAGGTAGTTATATGGCTGCCAGAACCCCTTCACCACCAGAACCCTTTCCAACTACGGCTCTAATTATGCTGGTGTTAATACAAATGTTAATGCTGACCAAAGAACCTGGCTTTCAGGAGTGGCCAGAGTTACCACTAAATAAATATGTGCAAATGCTGTCAAAATGTAAATATTTTTCTAAATGGACCAGCCATAATGAGAAATTTAAATGTATTTAATAATAAATAATAGAAGAACATGAAAATGCCAAATATCTATTTACAGTATAAAAATACAAAAAAAATATAATAATGGACACAAAAAAAGCCATCATCCTGAAGTAGTTTACAGAAATATTTCAAGATCAGAGGGATGTAAACCCCAAGGGACCCTCAATTATCATTTTAGGCATCAATTAGAAAACCATATCCCACTGAAAATATAATATTTTTTATTTTCTGGCTTCCCTAAATACCTGCCACCCATCCTCAAGAGCAAGGACCTAAATGGAGTCAAGACTGAATCATCCAGGCTATCAGTTAGAATGACTCCTTATGACTTATGCTAGCAGAACTAGCTGGAATTTTGTAAATAATTATATGTCATTTGTATCTCAAACTAATTTGTATAGATGCTTGTGCTGATATATCAACAGTGTACCCTGATGGAATGAAAAGAAATGTACATGTATCATTGTAACTGTCTAAATGGATACATTGAAACAGCATGTTCTGGAAGAATTTCAGTCACAGGGAATATTAAAATAATAGCGATGGAAAGATTCACAGAGTTATAGAAAACAGTGTTTAGCTAGTCTCACTATCTATTCCTGATTGACTAAAAGAATTGCTGTTCCTACTCACTGAATAGAGCAAGGCAAAATGGGTGAGTGGCCCTTATTGTCAGATCCAAGACAGAATACATAATGCTGCAGAGACTTCAGTCTCCTCTAATATTAAAACATTATTTCTGTACAGAATGACATTACATACATCTGGTCATCTGACTCTGTTTCCCTCACTATCCCCCGTCACTAGAAGCTACCAGGGTTTAGCACATATGTCCTACTACAATATACAAAAATAGAGCATTGCTCAGATGTGGTGCAGCTGCTGGACATAATAAAACAATAACATCTTTGTGGCTTAACCCATAAAGTAATTTAATTTCAGATATATTTTGCAAAGTCATGTGGATTAAGATTAACCTCTGCTCTTCCAGAATATGCTGTTTCAATGTATCCATTTAGACAGTTACAATAATACATATACATTTCTTTTCCTTCCATCAGGGTACACTGTTGATATATTTTAACACACACAAGCATCTATACAAATTAGTTTGAGATACAAATGACATATAATTATTGACAAAATTCTAGCTAGTCCTGCTAGCATAAGTTATACATCCAATGCCCTTCTTCTCCTGGGATGGCTGGCTGTACCTCCTATCATCACATATGTATTCTACACTTTCCACTGATTCTTAAGGCACTTCTGAAAATTCATTATGGTGAACCCTATTGGCTCAGGAATTCTTGGTTTCTCTCTTTTAATGGTTTTGGCAAAGGGCAATTACTACATACTTCCTCATACTGTGGATTTGCTCACACAAGTCTCAGGAGAACTGGTGCACTCCATTTTGGAGCAATAACAACTGATATCTGGAGTCATTCTAATTGATAGCCTGGATTATTCAGTCTTGACTCCATTTAGGTCCAGAAAAAGAGAAAGTCTTATATTTTTAGTGGGATAAGGTTTTCTAATTGATGCCTACATGCAAATTGAGGGTCCCTTGGGGTATACATCCCTCTGATCTTGAAATATTTCTGTAAACTACTTCAGGATGGCTTATTTTATGTGTCCATTTATATGCATTTAATAGCCATCTCTGCTTATCAGCCAATTGTTCCCCCTTTATCTGCTTTTTTTTTGATAAAACAGTTCATGAATGGAGTATTGCATATGATAAACTCTTGCAAGCAAATTACTCCTTCGTGGGATCTCAACTATGTTTTGAAAAAATTGACATTACCATCTTTTGAACCAGCTGCTCAGATCTGTAATTCTTAACATGGAAGAGTGCTTTGCTTACTGCTCTGACATCTGTACGATGATTTTCTGAGCTGCAAGCTCTCATGGTGGGACAACCTTACCTTATTTCCCAATGGGATAGGGCTTTTTTATGCCCTACCCACTCTTTCATGCCAAAAGGGGTCTTAGAATTCACTTTCATTCAGTCTATCAACCTCCCTTTGTTCTGACAAGAATATCTGTATAAGGGAGTCAGGATACTTCATACTTTGGATGTGTACCAGCAACTCAGGACCTACCGTGAGAGAACAAAACCCATCAGGAAGGCTGAAAAGGCTTTTTATTTCCTAGACAGGGGCAAGGTAAGGTCAACCTGTTTTTAATCAAACCAGTGGATGCTGGTTATCCACTGGTACTGTTTTTTGTTGCACCCACCATGCCAAAGTGAATTTAGACAAAGTAATGTGCATTCCACCAGGGCCTTTTCCTTTTCAGTTGTGTATTGGAAAAGAGTGGACTCTAGAAATATTCTAGAGGCAACATCTTGGTCCTCTACCTTTACCTTTTCAAAGCATGCTTTTACTAGATCCAAGTAGGTTTCACTAGGACCATTCCCCAGAGGCTCCTCCCAGGTTGGGTAAGCTTTGGAAATCTATCCATATGCCAGTAAGGCAGAGTGTTTGTTGAACATAGTACAGTTGTGTAAGTCCTACATTCCTGTAGCAGTAGATGTTGTTAGAATACACTGCTTTACTGTCAGGACCTACCCACCATCCCCCTTTTGGATTTGCATAGTTTGGTGTTGGAGTTGCCATTAAGGTGTTGCTCAGAAGTCCTTTATTGTTGTATAGGTATGTGTTTTTTTGGTTGAGAACGGCAGGTGTTTACAGGCTTGTGTTTTTATCTTCTCTTCCATATGGATGCTAGCAAACTGGAAGGGTCCTGTCTGTGGGTCTGAAAGCCAGTCCCTGTACTCTCACGTGATTGGTTCATCACACCCACAGACAAATGGGGGGGGGTGTCCTGAACTTTGGCTGACCACCAGAGATAGATTATCAGGGCACTACTTCCCATATGACAGGAAGGAGGAAGGCAGTGTCTTCTATAAACATCTACCATTACAGGCAAATAGGACCTGTTATCATTAGATAAGGCCATTAGTTTTTCAACTGGACAATGACATTATTGTTGAGCTGTTACTGGCTTTTGTGGAGTTCTTCTAATGTATGTCTTTGCTTCAAATAAGTTCCTTGTTCTCTCAGCTTATTCTGAACTGACTTGAGCTGAGGAGATCCTGCAGCACTGTGGGGCGTTCAGCTTATTTCTTGTGATTGTGCCATGTTGTTGCACTTCAAAGATTCTTTTTAAAGCCCAGCATTCCTGTTCTGATGAACTGTTGTTGGAATTATTGAGCATATTGTGATGACTTACTCTTGCTGGAATATTGTTAAGTTGTTTGGCTGCTTCTTCATAGGTCATAACAACATGAGACACTGGTTCAAGATTTTAAGCTGTGCTCTGGTTGTACTACCTGTGATCAGTGCTAAAAGCACCTTCTCTAGAGTTTGTTCTCCACAGTTCATTTGTTGACAACATTTGCTGCTTGGAAATTGTTGAGCTACTGAGCTGCTCCTTGAGTCAGCTGTTATTGAGCTACTGAGCTGCTCCTTGAGTCAGCTGTTATTGCTGCAGTCTTGGTAAGTCATGCTGAGGAGATTCATGCTTCCAGTTGCTGCTATGCTGAGGAGACTTTTTCTTGCTCCATCTACTTTTAGGATGTTCAGCAAATGCATTGTAGAAAATATGGGACATTTCTATTGTCTCCATTTTATACAGCAACTACTTTTCCTAACTTTTCTTCAGTCAGTTTATTTTTTGATGGCTTTATGAGGTAGCAGCTGCATCCATTCCACTGCTCCTTGTACATTTTGTGTATGCGTTCCTAGAGTCTGTACCACTTCTTATCATCTACGTGGCATTAATTCAGTTTATGGATACATCACGTGGCATTAATTCAGTTTATGGATACATCACGCGGCATTAATTCAGTTTATGGATACGTCACGTGGCATTAATTCAGTTTATGGATACGTCACGTGGCATTAATTCAGTTTATGGATACGTCACGTGGCATTAATTCAGTTTATGGATACGTCACATGGCATTAATTCAGTTTATGGATACGTCACGTGGCATTAATTCAGTTTATGGATACGTCATGTGCATTTTGTGCATTTCATTTTAGACATAATAAGATAAATCGTTGCTATTCTTATTTCGTAAAAACAACTTTTCTAGCTTGCTGGAAGAGTCTGTTTTGCTTTTATTTATAGTTCATGGGCCTATTTCTGATTTGTGCAGTTTATACAGTTTACCATAGTTATTTGATTCATTTTTAGACTAATATGCCATAGTATTTAAAGCTTGTTTTAGTTCTTGTTTATTTTTGTACCCCTCATTTCGTTGTATTGTTTGCATTTGTTATGTAGTTCTAGTAGTTACTTGTTATTTTGCTTTTTTTAGTGTGGTTTTCTCCTTACTTGCTTGCTTGGTCATGGGGTATTATTACAATAGTTATTTATTACTTGCATTGCAGCCTTTTTTTCCCTTCCTCAGTTACATGCAGCATTAGATCTGCCTGCTGCAGGCTCAGTGTTGTGAGGAGGCAGAGAACCACTGCTGGTAGTGGATAGGTAATGGTCTGGGCACGGGCTGAATCCAGTCCTATGCAATGTCCATCATAGGCTGAAGCATGTAGTGACTACTCAAGATACAAATCTGAGTCACAAACACTTATAATTCTCTTTTAGTATTAGACAGGTGAGACAGACCTATTTTTCTGTAGTCCTAACCAAGATACTGTACTTGAAGGCCAGGTCAATTAGAAACAACCTCAGTTTAGTACCGGACTTGCTACATAATCATGACTTAGAGTTCATTACTGAAACCTGGAATGATTTATATTATGGAACAATTATTGCAGTGATAGTGTCTTATACTAGGCTAGTCTGGTAGAGAAGTTGCCATTTTTTAAATATTCTGTCATAGAAATGAAGGAGGTAAAGGCTGGTATCAACAATTCCTTTCAGTATGTCATGTATGTGTGGGAGAAAACTGTAGGCACCTTCTTGTTCTACTAGTAGGTCAAGGATGCTTTTAAGGAGTTCACAGAATTGTTTCCTCTGTGGTGCCATTGCTTTGACAATTAATTCTCAGTGACCTAATCATTTGGGTTGATGATGAGTCTGTAGCCATATTAAAGAATTTCTTTGCATTGCCACTGGATTTCTGGAAGTAGTTACTTCCACTATCCATATACATGGGCGTGCTTTAGATGTGGTGTTCCATCCTGGTGTTCTGATCAATGACTTGGTGTGACACTTCGTCAAACAACTACCTCATTCTCTGTTTGGTTGAGTGACCCTGGGTGATTCTCCTAGACCAGGCACTGGTGGTACATACTTCAATTTCAACACAATGTTTATTATAAAAAAAAAAACAGACAAATCATCAAAATAAACATATTACTACTAAACAAACACATAAATGCATGCATTAATTAATTCCTCAATTAATCAACAAGACTTAAAATAAAGAAATTATATAAGTCCAGTAGAGTCACAAGCTAATATAAACTGCTTTTGAAAATAAACTGCAGTGGCAAAATGGAGCCAAGTTCATTTCAGGCAAACAAAGAGACAACACCTTATATGCAGACCATGCAGTTCTGACTCAAAGACATCCTATCCCTTCCAACCAGTTTTCACTTCACAGTTGACAGATTTCTTCCAAATGAGTTTACCAAATTAGGGCTGAGAACATCAAGAGAAACATCTTAAACCCATCTTTGGATTTTATAAGTTAAACGTAGCTAAAATAGTATGTTCATGACAAATTACAGTGACAAGATCTGGTAATCTACTGACCTACACAAAGAAGCAAAAAAAAACAACAAACTGTCAGATTTTGTTGACAGTTAATTTTTATCTGGCAAATAGGAGAAATCGAACTGGTGATTGAAAAGTGAAGAGTGAAGCACATTCCATAATGTTGGATGACCTGTCTGCATAAGTGAAAAGCGAACCGCATGCTGCCATGTCAGCTGCTGTCCTTGGTGACATCATTAACTAGGTGCCTGGTACTGCCATTGCCTCCACTGAATCCGATTATCTTCTCAGTGGATCACAAAAGTCATATCTCAGCAGCTTTCCATTGAGTTTTAACAACTGATGGCAATAGTCCTTGTTTCCTTCATCTACATCAATGCAGTGCAGAGAGAAAACAGTGACATACCTCTCAACTGTATAGATTTTTGCAGAATGTCCAGATTTTTGCCTTATATTTTTGGTCTGTTTTTCATAAAATTGTGGCTGTCTGGGAAATTAGTGACAAATCATTAAAGATTGAAGACAGAAAATAATGACAGATCTGCAAACAAACCGTGCTTTCCACTACATGAAGTCAAACAAAGTGAAAGTTCATGCTAAAACAAAACCTGTTATTCTATCAACTTTCTAAGTTTGTAAGATCAATATTTCAAAATTGTCCCTATTTGTACCATTTTTTTATGGGTTTGTACAAATTTCTTACTCTAAGAGGTTGAGAGGTATGAGTGACACTGGTGCCAGCACAAAACAGATTGATAGTGAGACAGGATGCTTGTACTTTAGAGATAAACTGAAAGACAGAAAACAAAACAAAACAAACAAAAAAAAAAATTTGTCGCAATGATTGTTTCATACATAAACAAAAAGTCAAGACAAATTAACACATATATGTACCACACTAATTCTCAATTTGTCAGTCCAAGTTAGTGTTTATGATAACCAAAAAACAAAGTAGAAACATGAGATACCTCCAACAGGTCAAACATAAAATTTCAAAGACAAAAGGCATCCCAGCACCAGCAGAGAAATAAAGTATTTAATAATCCAGTAAGTAAATCAGTATTTGTGTTTTCGTCTCAAAACCAGAGACTTCCTCAGATACAGTTACTTACTGGATTATTAAACACTTTATTTCTCTGCTGGTGCTGGATTGCCTTTTGTCTTTGAATTTTAGTGTTTATGATAATTTACAGCAGATGATTCAAACTATGACCTGCTGTTTCACCCCAGTGGTCCATTGTTTGTTGCCATCAGTATCCATTTGTCTACTATGCGATTCAAAACAAGTTACTTAACCTGACTATGGATCTGGTTTACCTCTGAAAAGAAGCATTTAATTTGTACCTTAATTTACATGGTCATCTGCAAAAGTGCAACCATGCTACCCATGATAACAAACAAATTAGTAAAACAGCTACTCCTCAACCAGTTCCTGGTATAAATGTTTTGAACACAACATTGTGCATAATAATGAGTGATATACAGATAAAAGGTGCTGTTGAGAGATTGCATGCAGTTATTTCCGTTAACAGGTTAGTGAACTATTTTCATTATTATTGTATTTCCTTTTTTTTTCTTTATTTTGCAGCTGTCTGTTGCTATCCTACAGTTCCAGGCTGCTCTGTAGACCATCTTTTTTATCAAACGTTTGCAGTCCTGAACTGACCTGACAAAGTCAGACACTCTGCATTACACGAAGAACCATGACTTCAGTTTTAATTGCATTCCTCCCCATAATCATTTCCACAGGAAAGTATTTTTTTCTGACCTCCTGTCTGAGCTGATCAGGTTAGGTGCTGTCAAGCGACGATATACTATTGCCCATTGTGAATGCTTATCATACTAAATACGTTAACACAATCATGTAAACTAGATATGCCTAACAAATTTGGTACGTTTCAGAGGAGATTTATTTATTCTCAAACATTCTACAGAACTGCAAACAAACCATGCTTTCCATTACATGAAGTCAAACAAAGTGACAGGAACGAAAACTATCATCATTTGGTCAATAAAAGGAATGCAAAAAGGGCCATCATTATATTTGACAATAAAAGGAATGCAAAAAAGCATAGATTCATAGGTATACACTAGGCTAACAGCCACTGGAGTCTTTATAAGCCTAGCTGTGCAAACCAGATGTATCCTACAGACTATTTCACCTTAGAGGTTGTTTTAAGGGTTGTATGTTAGTTAGGAGAGGATTGAACTGCTGCCACTGTCCATCAGAGACATAGGTGTCAGACCAGGGGCAGATTTCTGATTTCCTATCCACTGGTCCATATTACACTTGCATAGGTTTAGGGAAGGGCTCTGCTTCACATGGATGGGAGGCCTATTCCAAAGAATGGGAATTCTCTGAGTTACATACTTGTCCCTCCAACATGTCTTATTTAAATCACAAGCAAAGTTTAAATCCTTGGATCAAGTCATTCTGCTAAATCATCTTTTGCTCACTGTCACCTGTAATAAACAGGACAGAATAAGAAACATCATAGTTTATTTCCAAAAGTAGTTTCAAAAGGTCGTACCAGCTAGGTGTAACACCATATGAAAGTTCCACAAGCTTTGTACCTCTTAGCAGCTCTGCATTGCCTCCATGGGTAACAAAAGAAGGCCAGTTAAAAGTATGCTTTATTACTCACATGCTCAACAGCAACCATTCCAACCTGGATTTGTAGCTGCTACATACACTAATTAAAAAAACAACATTCAGCATGGTTCGGAAAGCTGTGACCCTTTCTTAGAATTGTTTAGCTCAACACACTGGATACTAATTTGGTAAAATCATAGCACAAAATGAAGTAGGGAGGTCTGTAACATAAATGGGATGCTAGCCAGCCAATATTTTTAATTTTTTTTTTTCTTCTTCTGGCTTCCTCATCTCACACTCCAAATAGTCCATATAACTAAAGTATTATGCTGACAAAATTATGGTGAGAGAAGATAAAACAGGCAGAATAAGAATTTAATTGGGAGAGTTTTTGAATTTCCAGGTCTGTCTTACAAAACAGCCCAGAAACTGTAAATCATAAATCTCCTTCCTCTTTCTTTCTGTCTTGTTTTTTATATAGATGTAGTTGGTGGCTCCCTATTGAAATGATGATATTCTAAATGTTGAGTACCAAAAAGCCAGAAAAAGTCTGAAAACCAGGAGGAGTGAGTCTCAAAAATTGCTCTCCTTTTTAAAACATCTTTTTGCAGGGGGACAAGCTTCCCACACCCCCAAACCTATATATACCAACTTCAAGATCGTTATACCTTGAAGAAGAGGCAATATTCTGAGAAATGGCATTTTGGACTTATTAAATGCAACTCCATTCTTTTGGCCATTCAGTCTCCATGTTTCTGGACTCGCTGTAGTGGGTCCCAACTTTTCAAATGGTTACCACATTGGGCTGTTCTCCAGCATTGTGACTCGTGTTCTCAGCAAGCTAGAGCCCAGAAACTGTAAATCATAAATCTCAAATGGTTACCACATTGGGCTGTTCTCTAGCATTGTGATTCATGTTCTCAGCAAGCTAGAGCGAAGTATATGATTTAAAACTTTGAAATAAAATAAACAAAAGTCTTTGCCTCCCAAAAAAAGAAAATAAATTAGATGACAAGATGGAAGAGCTGCAGATCAGCAGCTCAGTAGTGCCAGCCTCTCCCATATAAACTAACATATCGTGCAAGCACAGCTATGCACCTAGCCATTTCCATACACAGTATATGGTTAAACATTCTTCCTCACGTCAGGGAGAACAGAATGAGCAGTATGAAGGCTATACTAAACAATGGTATTATTTAAAAATGTAAGGCAATTTTATTTGTATAATGTAATTTTATAATGGCAACAGACAAATTTTTGTTTGTGGGTAATGCAAGTTTACTTGTTGCTGGCTTCTGTTTTATTGGTCACTCGGGTTTCATCCATGTGAGCAAACCACACCAGCTAAGGGTACATTTTACATTATCCACACTAAACATGACATACTGCTAAAATAATCATATTCTCAGTCAGCAAACTATTGTACCAGTACTTCAAGTGCTGGTGTACTACCACTGATTTGAGCCATTAGCCATATTCTGCATTCTCTTTGGGTGTATTTATGACTATCTTAATTTATCTTAATTATTATGACTGCAGAATGTGGGTAATGAAGCAATTATAAATCTAAATAAATTTTGGCCTCGAAATGATCAGAAATACTTTACTTTAGTCTAATAGTACAAGAGTAAATACATACTGCAAATCTTTTTCCTTCATCTAGTAATAACTAATATGAAGAACAGTTCATAAGATCATCGATGGTTACCAGTCTAATGACCCTAAAGGGCCTTTTTAAGCCTAACAATGCTTCCTGGTTGTATTGGACAGGTTTTGATAACGCATATTTATGGGAAGTATATATATATATATATATATATATATATATATATATATATATATATATATATATATATATATATATATATATATGTGTGTGTGTCTATATAGCTTAGGCATATAACTTGGACATAAGTGGCCATGTGTTTACAAACTTTCTCTTTCTAATAGATACATCGGTGCCAGACCAGAGGTAAACTGTTGATTCTTCATCCACTGGTCCAAGTTACACCTGAACATGTGCATGGAAGAACTCTGCTTCACATGTATGGGGAGCCTTTCCCAAAGAAGGGGTAATCTCTCAGACACATACATATCCCTCCACCATGTGTTATTCATATTACAGATGAGGTTTAGATCCTGGATTGGATGTTTCTGATACCATTTGATTTTTTGGGGGGATGTGCAGTAGGTCCACCAGGACTACATCAGAAGATGCTTTTTAGGTCAGGCATAGATCATCTGTCAGCAGCAGAAGACTGAATATAGAGATATGGCTTTGAGTTGGTCCACACAGAACATGTTTTCTTCACCATGTATTTTTTTTGCAGAGATTCTTTGTGACACTCCAGTTGTTGAAAATGTCTGGTGAGGTTCACACCACATGGGGCAATGTACTTAATGACCGGATTAATGAATGCCAAGTTCAATGGAACAATGACATCTTTGCCACACCCTCACTTATAATTTGTGCGAAACAGAATTATTTCCTTACTACAGCAGACACATGATTGTCAAAGGCCAAGTCATTGCCCAAATGTATTCCCAAATACCTGACCACAGGGACTACTTTCAGGGATCTATTATCAATGTAGTAATTGCCCTGCTTCAGTATCAGGACATGATTCAAAATCACAATATAAACAAGTCTTTAGAGTTTGTATAAAAGGAAAATAGTTTGCATAATATTCCAACTTTCCAGTATCATGTTTTGATATAAATCCTAAACATAAAAGTTGGTCACTAACATTATGGAGATATAAGCTGATGAGTTTAGTTATAGTGTTTGAAAGAAATTAAATTCCTGATTGAGAAAGATATAAGAATATATAAAATAGTGAGCCTCATGACCTGGGTAATGTAACATCGTTTTTCAGCTTAATTATTAATAATAAACACTTTCTTCCTTGTATCATATTGTATTAAGAAATGTTTAGAGCATTGGTTAGATGTAATATACTCAAGACTATGAAAACTGTGTCACAAATTTCCAGTTTGGGTGATTAAGTACAGAGGACATTAATCCCCATGCTAGGGGTCTCCTAGCTGAAAAGGAAATATCTTAAAACTGCACAAATAGTAATGTTATCAGTAAGAGTTATTCTATACAGTGGTAACAGTAGGTTCATTCACAGTCTTTCCATAAATAATATATATTATAATGCACTCAAGCCCAAATTTATAACTTTCATAAACTGAAAACTGCACAACCTAGACATATATTGTTAGAATATTTTTGTTAACCAGAGATATAAGCTTTCATGACACAATATGAAATTCCTCTGTGAATGCAAGTTTATTGAGATATTTGCAGAGATATGAAAACATATGCTTAGTTGTTTAATTAACAATATAAATTACACTGAATATCTCTCAAAATGCACAAGTTATAGTGCAAATATCACTAACAATTTTGCACAGCAACATCTAAGGTTTCGTCTGATGTCACATAGTTTGTAAATCACTTGTTTTTTGAAATATTAAATATATATGGAAATATTATTTATTTTCATAATCACTAACAAACAACTATCAATATCACAAGTATAGTTTGACATAAACAGGCATTGACAATTAATTTTCCTTTCTTCCACTATGACATATGACACCATCCCCTCAATAACACGCAAATCTCTCAGTTATGAAGCTACGAACATACATATGAAAATATGAATCATAAGTGAAAAAGTGTGATTAATTTTTCAACAGAAGGGCATCCTAGATTAACTATCTTAATGTCATTTTATTAATAACTCCTTGCAGTTTCTAATACTGCCTATTATTAGCGGGTCTAAAAAGTCTTTTGGCTTTTCGCGGTTAGGGATCGCCACAGCTGAACTCCGGTCCGCTAATAACTGGCAATGAATTTTTACAATGTCAAGTTGCCAGCCCAGCACCCAACCTTCAAAGAAGGCAAACCCATACATGCTCGTGCCTACCTGCATGTCTTTCAATTCACTCGACCATGGGCAGGACATGCAAACTCCACACAGAAGGTGCTCCAGCTGAGAATTGAACCAGAGAACCTCTTGCTGTGAGGCAACAATGCTAACCGCTGCACCACCATGGCCCTATATGGTAAGTTACTTAATTAAAGAAGCAAGAACCAAAAACAGTCCCAAATCTTGTTGCTGGGTGTGATACACAAATGGCAAAGGGCCTGTATACTGAAAGGCATAACAATGTGGCAAGACTGTTGCATAGCAGATTATGTAAACATTACAATATTGAAATGGCTGAGAATCATTGGAAACATTTGCTACAAAGCATTACTGAAAATGATGAAGTTCATATCATAAGGGATTATCCATTAGAACAGTTCAAAAAATAGATGCGAGAAAACCTGATATTGTAGTCCATGAAAAGAAGACACAAGTAGCATTGGTCATTTTAATTGCTACACTGAGCAAGCTTCTTATGTACAGAGACACAAAGTCATCAAGTACCAGCATTTGCAGGCAGATACGTGGGCAATGTGGAAGAAGATACCCAGACAGTTCCAATAGTAGTATGAGCAACAGGTTTCTAAAACAAAGAATTGACAGTCTTATTTAGATATGCTAATTATACCCGTAACGCTGTATGAATTGCAGAAGGAGTCAGTTCTAGGCACATTGCAGGTGCCATGAAGAGCACTTTTGGCTAACATCAGTGATTGAAGCACTACTAATTTCACAAACTTTAATCATATGTTGACTTAAAAATGGGTCCATTGTCATCATGGTATTGGAAACCCAAAATACCTGGAGAAATTAAACAACTAAAAGGTATGGGAAACCTATTGGCAGACAAATTCATCTGTAACCCTTTCTCCCCCTCAGCCTCCAGTCAGGAAATGGCATAAAATATAATTCCTCCTAATATCACTAGAGCACAAGTCCTTAAATCTCTTGTTCCAAGGCCAAGAACACTGCACTGATGAGTCCAAATAATATCCCAGGATGCCTTCTAAACAGCATGAAACATGACCTATCCCTCTGCACAAATGTGGGCCATCTAAAGACCATGGAGACTACCAACCCATGAGTCTTACTAGTCTCATATACAAAGACATAGAAAGAATTATCATTGCAATGATCAATAATGACATAGGAAACCCCCAGACACTGAAACCAACCCAATTTAGTTTCATCAAGGGCAGTTCATCCCTTCTTAGCCTGGTGGACTTCTTTGAGAAGGTCACCAAAGCAATGGATGATAGCAAATGGTTCACACTGCCTACATTGACCTGGCCAAGGCATTTGACATAATAACTCACTCAGGCATTTTTGACAAACTGAAGAGATTAGGTATAAACTCTTATGTCACCAGATAATAGCCAGCTGACTCACAGACAGGGCCCAAGAAGTTAAAATTGGGGATTCGACCTCTACAAAGAACTCAGTCACATGAGGAGTCTCATAGGGACTGGGCCTAGGACTGCTCCTTTTTGACATTCACTTCTCTAAAGTCAAGGTCAATGTAAAGGGCCAATGGTTGACTAAATTAGCAGATTATTATAAATTGGGAGCAGCCATACAATTCTTCCCTGAAACAAATGTTCTCTAGGAGGGGCTGAAGCAGACAAATAATTTATGTCAGAGCCATGGACTAAAACTAAATGCCAAGAAATGCATAACAGTATCCTCTGGGAAGTCATTCACCCATGTTAACTATTATGTTGACAGCACACCCCTAAGAATCCATCCAGTAGCCATGGATTTGGGGATACGTATAGATGGTAAGCTAGACTTTGACCATCACATGCCTAAAGTAGTAAGGAAATCATTCTATGTTGCACAACTTATAAACAAAGGTGTAGCATCTAGGTTCAAGGAGGTCATTGTTCCACTGTATTCATCATTCATTAGACATATCATTGAGTACAATGCCCCCCTTTGGCAGGTACCTAACCAGGCACATCCAACAATTAGAATGTCCACAGAGGTTCCTCACTAAAACAACACAGGATGGAAGTAACATGTACTGTGGGGTCTATATTAAGTCAGCAAAATGGCATTACAGTGAATGCTGTTTCGCTGACACATATACAATGAAAGCTGACAACAGCGAGAGCTCATTGTATTATTTTAAGTGGTGTGTTGTGTTTTGTTGGTCTACCGATTTTTTTCTCAGGGAAAAAAATTGGTGACTCGTGGTTTCTCTGTTGTCAGCCTTTGCTGTATATGTGTCGGTGAAATGGCATTCACTGTAATGCTGTTTCGCTGACTTACTATAGACCCATCCTATGCAGATTGCCTCAAAGCACTATCCCTGTATTCTTTCTCCTGTAGGCTGTTGAATGGAGATTTATGCCTGGCATACAAGGCACTGTCAGACCCCACTCTGATAGACCTCCTGCATATCTGAAAAACAAATAGCATCAGAATTACCCATTCTAAAGACTTAAACATTGTATGTGATATAAATAGGACCTACTGGATAGACAGGTATATATCCCAGAGACTATCCCATGTCTGGAACAGGCTCCCCATCCATGTGAAGAAGAGTTTCTCCTTAACCAAATTCAACTGCAAATTGGACAATTGGATGAGGAGCAGGAAATTCATTCCTGGTTTGGCACATATATCTCAAATAACACAGGGGCCTGCATATGGTTCATCCCCAGGCCCCTGCTTATACTTTTCAAGGGTATCATTACTTGTCAGAGATTTGTGATGTAAGACTAGTCTTAAAAAGGCCCTTGTGGTCCTTAGCCTAGTGCACACCTCTGAATCTATGAACCTGTAAACTATTCTATAAATAATAATGTGAATAGAAATTACTAAAAAAGATTGAGTCATTTTTAGGTCTACTATAAGTTCTTACTTTTTATATATTTGAAATACACTTGATTGCTGTGACTTGCTCAAATAGGCAAGTGCTTGAACCCCTACTAACAAAATCTTCCACAACTACTTACCTCCCATAGCCCTACCAAAACACTAACACTAATCCTAACAATCACTCCCCACTTCTTAACCCTAAAACTCCATTCCCACTCCTTAAACTTAAAACTCTAACTCCCTTCCCTAAACCTAAAACTTCCTTCCCATCCCTAGCTCTAAAATTCCCCTCTCTCTCCTGCTTCTTCATCCTAGTTCCCCTCCCACTCCATAATGTTAAAACCTTTCTTCTGTGCTATCCCAACAGTTGCTTGCCCAAACTCACATTCAAGTTCAAATCTGAGTAGCTCCCCCCAGCTACTTGCCCAAAATCACATTCAAGTTCAAGTCTGAGCAGTTTTCCCACCCCGTGGTTGCTTGTCTGAACTCAGATTTCAGTTTAAGCACAAGCAGCTACAAAACACTTGAGGTTTTGAGCACTTAAAACTCAAGCTCATGTAGCAGATCAAAGGCTAAGGCAAGCTCATGTAGCAGACCAAAGGCTAAGGCAAGCTCATGTAGCAAACTAAAGGCTAAGGCAAGCTCATGTAGTAGACCAAAGGCTAAGGCAAGCTCATGTAGTAGACCAAAGGCTAAGGCAAGCTCATGTAGCAGATCAAAGGCTAAGGCAAGCTCATGTAGTAGACCAAAGGCTAAGGCAAGCTCATGTAGCAGACCAAAGGCTAAGGCAAGCTTGCAACCTAAGCTTTGGCTGGCTAAGATCTAGCTGTATTCAACTGGACATATAAGAGAATTTAAATACCTTTTATCTGTACTTTTTTCAAATAATACAGCATTTTAATTGATTTATTTGTATTGCATTGGATATTAACTGAACTCGAAGTTTTGACTGTTTTTTTAGTTAGTGCTGGCTAGATTTTATTGCCCGTTAGAATTCCTGCATAGGCAGTAATTGCAGTCAGGGGTAGTCTCATTCACTGATATTCTCTTACTGCCTATTTAAGGGGTATATTTTGGAATATTTTCTGCTTAAAACCTTTTGGCCGGCTAAGATCTAGTTGTATTTAGCTGGATGTATAAGAGAATTTAAGTACCTTTTATCTGCACTTTTTTCAAATAATACAGCATTTTAATTGATTTATTTGTGTTGCATTGAATATTAACTGAACTGGAAGTTTTGACTATTTTTTCAGTTAGTGCTGGCTAGATTATATTGCCTATTAGAATTCCTGCATAGACAGTAATTGCAGTCGAAGGTAGTCTCATTCATTGGTATTCTGTTACTGCCTATTTAAGTGGTACATTTTGGAATATTTCTGCTTAAAACCTGAGCCTTGGGCGGCTAAGATCTAGCTGTATTCAACTGGATGTATAAGATAATTTAAGTACCTTTTATCTGTACTTTTTTCAAATAATACAGCATTTTAATTGATTTATTTGTGTTGCATTGAATATTAACTAAACTGGAAGTTTTGACTATTTTTTTGCAGTTAGTGCTGGCTAGATTTTATTGCCTGTTAGATTCCTGCATAGACAGTAATTGCAGTTGGGGGTAGTCTCATTCATTAATATCCTGTTACTGCCTATTTAAGTGGTACATTTTGGAATGCTTTCTGCTTAAAACCTGAGCTTTGGCTAGCTAAGCTCTAACTGTATTCAACTGCACATATAAGAGAATTTAAGTACCTTTTATCTGCACTTTTTTTCAGTTAGTTCCCCACCCACCCTCCCTGGTTTTGTTTTGGTGTTAATCTTGGTGGCTTTAAAACTGCTCACCCCTCTTGTAAATTTGTGTTTGGATACTCCTCCTGGGCCCATCTCATTTGCTCACTCAACTGAGTGCAGTGAGGTCATATTCTGATTTCAAGCACTCCTTCTGTGTACAAAGAGAGCATCTGGGAAAGAAAAAAAAATAAGCTTGTTTCCTGCCTTTCCTGTAAGTGGTCTAGACTGTTTGTAGACTTCTGAGCCCCCAAACCTTTCTGTGCTGGAGGGAAGACTTCTAGCTTAATTTTGTTTCTTAGAACTAGCCAGTTTTCTAGTTTCAACACTCAAATCTGTTTCTTTGAACTCAGCACTTGTTCAGAACTCGTTGTAAGCACTAAATAAGTTGCACATTACTACAGCACTCAACTTTCCTCACTTGTCTAGAGGAAAGCAATTTTTAGTACTTAATAAATAAGCACCTATCCAGGCATGTCTAAGGGTCAGCTCCCAGTGATTTCTCCTGTCTACCTGATAAATCTGGGCATCTTGGGGCAATGCAGCAATTGCCTCATGTACACAGACAACCCTCTCCTCCCACCACCAAAACACTACAACCTGTGAGAGATGCACTTATATAGCCAAACTGGAAGCAACGCTCTTTTCACCCAAGACTTGACTAGACAGTCAAGAGGAGAAGGTAAACACTTGCACCACACCACACTCATCACATAGTCCCTCAAAGCCTACAACACCAAAACACACACATAGAAACACAAAACACACATCTACATGCATGGAGTAACTCAATAAAAACCTGCCCAAGCATCAGGGACCTCCAAAGCAGAAACGCAAGCAAACTCCACCCCCCAACACAACCCAAATGACACATAGCCCACAAACTCAGTGTGCCACTCAATCACAGCCAATAAGGCATAACAACGTACCCAACACTCTAGTCATAGGTGACTTTATAGTCAGGTACACTGATGTTCCACTCACCAGGCTAAACAAGGAGAAAGTTACTGTCAGCTGCCTGTCAGGTGTCAGGATCTGCCACATAACACATGCACTCAGGTCACTCCACAACAAGTACAAATATGACACTGTCATTGCCCATGTTGGTATGAATGACCTGAGATGTACCTCCCTGGACTACATGAAAAGACACATGGAGGAGCTCTCCAATCTTTAGCCCAGGCAGGTATGACCCTAGCCCTGAGTAGCATCCTGCCATCACTCAGAATGATACAGTACAGTACAAGGACAAAATGAGTGACTTCAACAATTGGCTAAGCTTCTGGTGTCTAGAGAGCTGATTTGGCAGCTTAAACTTGATGCAGGCAAAGCTCCAGGCCTTAATGGCACTCTAAGTATAGGCTCTGTTCTAAAGCTCAGACGGGCCAGACTGTAAACAAACAATTACTCCACATTTTCAATCCATTATATACCTTAAGAAGTAATCAAATGGAGATAGATTACTTAAGAGAATGTCAAATTTCCTAATTATGTTATGGAACAACACATTATAAACAAAACAACTGTGTGACATTTTTGATAGAGCAGGGATAGTTTGCAACTAATAATGATTTCTGAGTATGAAAGCAAAGCAAGTAATTTAACTGATGAGTTAAATACACTAAATCAAACAGTCATTACTGACAATGGATTTGTGATGGTTTGAGGTACATGAAAGTGTTTGATGATGTTGATGATGTTTTTGTTGTAAAAAAAATGAACAAAAAAAAAAAAAAAGAAAAAGGAGAAATTTGCATGAACAGAGGGAAGGAGCATACCCCTGTGTTAAAAAAGAAAGAACTAGGAGAGGTACTGCGAGACCAGTAAGCACAGCTGACAATGGAGGGATGAAGGGCAACACAACCAGGATTTTTGGGGTGGAACAACAAGCAACACTAAACCCCGACCTACATTCACACACAGATTTATTTAATAACCCAAATCTCAGCACATTAAATAACAAGGCTATTCGAAAAAATGATATCATGGTAACTAAGGAAGTTAATTGCACACTGTACAGAAACAATGATTTCACTATATATAATTATATGGACATGCTGGTCAGTGAGACAGCCTTTAGTGTTTTTACTAAGGGTCTTCACTTTGTACCCAGCAAGAGGGTAGACTTAGCCAATCTACTAGTAGATCTTAAACTGTTCACGAGAGGGCTTAATTTAAAACATTTTTTCAAAGGGAATGCTTGCAACTCTACAGAACTCAATAGGAAAAGCGCTTTCAATCCCCCCACACACCCAATACTCAAAATTTATGAGGAATTGATTGAACAGGACTTACAGAATATTTATCATGACACAAGTGAACTTGGGCAAACCAATTTGGATGCACATGAACTTGAATATATAAATAGGCTATCTAAAGAACACATCAGGATCATGAAACCCGACAAGGGTGGGGGGGGTGGTCCTTATGTATGATTCAAATTATGAAGCACACATGCATCATTTACTGCATGATGAGAATCAATATTGCCTAATTTCTCGCAATGAACACAACATTGCTTTGGCTAAGATAAAATATTCTCTTTATGATTACCTTCTACAGGGTTGCATAAATGAAAAACTCTACAATTTTCTGTTAGTTAACAAACCCAGAACCCCAGCAATTTTTGGAATTCCAAAAATTCACAAAGGCACTGATCCTTTAAACTTCAGGCCCATTGTTTCCAGTGCAGGGGGTGTAACAGAACCAATTGCTAAATTCATTGATCACATAACCAAACAGTACACCTCAGCTTTGACTCATGTATGTAAAGACAACAGCCCTTATGGTCACTGTAGAAAACCAATTTGGGTAATAATAATGTGGTTTTGCACAGATGGGAACAGGCACACATTTTTCACAACATCTTATTTATTATTGCAGATACCTGGATGACATCTGCATCATCTGGAGGACCAGCTAATGGCCTTTTACAATATATAAACACAACTACTGAGTTTCTGACCTTCACTTACAAAATCAGCAAAATGAATTGCATTATTTGATGTTACAATTACTACATTTCAATAGTCAACATCCATTTCATCAACAATTAATAAGAGCCTCTAGAATGTGCAGCAATTTGACAGATTTCTTACAAGAAACAAACAATTTACACAACATGTTCACTGAAAGGGGATACCCTGGTGAGAAAAAGGGATTCTATATATGCCCCATTGCTAGGTGGTTCACTGGTTAAAACTCATGATCTCCAAACACAAAACAGCAAAATTGATGACAGAGAATTCACCAGAAATAGAGAACATATTGGTTTGTTTTGACAAGTAATGAGGATTTTAAAAACATCATTTCCTGCAAACCTAAATTCATGAGAAAAAGGGGACAAAATTTAAAAGAAATTTTTGAGAGAAGACCTCACACACTTAAAAAAAGACAACAACCCCATAAGGGCACCTACAAGTGTGGGGCTTGCAAACAGTGTGGCCTAATTATCAATGATTCACATATCTATTTAAAGGCTCGCCACACTAACATTCGATCCCCCGGATATTTTTCATGTGGGACAAAAGGAGTGATTTATATAGGGGTCTGTATTACCTGTGGTGGTTTTCAAACATTCCCTTGAATGCCCCAATTATAAACTTACATTTATGATTCTTGAACAGGTAAATCCCAATGTCAGAGGGGGAGATTGGGAGTCTACTTTAGAATATAGAGAGCTGATTTGGCAGCTTAAACTTGATGCAGGCAAAGCTCCAGGCCTTAATGGCACTCTAAGTATAGGCTCTGTTCTAAAGCTCAGAAGGGCCAGACTGTAAACAAACAATTATTCCACATTTTCAATCCTTCCATTCTCCCCCCCCCCCCCTCTCCCTCCCCCCCCTCCTCCCCCCTCCCCCCTTTTTTCCTCCCACGTTTTTCCCCTCTTCCTTGTAATAATTATTTGTTTCACCATTTAACATCACATTACTTAAATGAACTAAAATTGGAAATGACAGCAGGCTCAAGAAGCCAAACTAACTAATAAAAGTAATCAAATTAGTCATGGCTGTCATCTATACTTTTCTACAGGGATATATGAACACCCAAATTTGTTTTAACATCATGCACTTTGCACTTTAGGATGTACGAGAGAAAAAAATTTTTTAAATCAAGATTTGTACCCATGCACGAAAAATGTAGATTTATAGTACTGCATATCAATTTTAAATTTCTGGGTTTTTAAACAACAACACTCGTTCTCAATGTTTTTAAACCATTTTAAACAAATGTGGTTGTTAAAGCAGGCATGTGATTAATTAAGAAAGCTATATAAGCAGTTGCTTAGGACTTCACATTGTTTCTGACTTGATAAAGCCTGGAAGGATCCGGGCGAAAGCGCTTGTCTTTTAATTTTTGATTTCTGCAAGTTTGTCACACCAATTTGGAATAAAGAAGTTTTTACACTGCCATTTGAATCATTGTCTCTGCTGGCGGATTTGGTATTTTTTCTAAGCTTCTGGTGTCATTATAAGGGGATCCAGTATTTGCCTGCCTGGGATTACATGATCGCCAGACCATGATGTTTTGCCAGAGATGGCCTGCACCTGTTGCTCTTGGGATTCCGGATACTGGCTAAGGCTCTTGCCACCCCTATAGTGCCTTTTTAGGCAAGGTTTAAATGACAAATTCACCACTGTAACAGATACAAGCAAGCAAAATCTGAGGGTAATGCTACTCAATGCTAGATGTCTAAACCTCAAAATGCACTCACTCGAGGCACTCCTTAAAATGGAGAACATCGACATCTGTGCAGTGACAAAGCTCCAGAGAGCATCCCTGCATTACCAGGCTATAATTCATACTACACCTTTTGGCCACCTAACCCGGAATGAAGCACTAAAGGTGAAGGTGTGTCCATATTCATTAAGGATATCCACACCTCCAGGCTAGTTGCACAACATAATCCATCTGAGATTATCCAAGTGCAACTGACTCTGGGCAAGACCGCAATCCAAATTGTAGCTTGATACAGACCCCCCACCATGCCCCAGGATTTCCACTCCTCATTTCTTGATACACTGGAAAGTATTAGGCTACAATCTAACACCCTAATAATGGGTGATTTTAACTACCCCACCATTAACTGGGAAAACTACTCATGTACCAACTCTTTTGCTCAACGGTTTCTGGAATTCATAAATTCCAATGCCTTGGATCAACTTATTCAGACCCCCCACCAGGGGCAGCAATAGTCTTGACCTGGTCATTACCACCATGGGCAACCAGTGTTCCACATCAGGTGTCAGTTCCTCATTGGTCAGATCCGACCACAAGCTAATCACCCTAGACATCCACATCCCACCCCAGCCCCAATTAGGGAAACCACTGTAAAAAACTTCTCCAAAGCCAACTACACACTTCTTAAGACAAAAGTAGCAAACTTCATAACACCCGTGCAGACGGACAATAAAGGTACGACTGCTGAATCCTACACAAATGCACTTTATAAGCACTTATATGAGTGTATGGCTCATGCTATCCCTAATAGAACCAAGATGCTATCCTCCAAAAAAAAGAAGCCAATCTGGTGGTCCTCTGCCATAAACAAACTCTACAACAGAAGAAAGAAACTGTTGCAAAAAAGAGTAAAATCCAATGACTGGAGGAACTCCCTGGTCAACCTCAGTAAGAAGTTGAGATCCCTCATAAAATCCTCCAAAGCTAGTTACAAAAACAAAATTGCCACAGACTCTAAAGACAACCACAAAGCATTCTATAGCTATGTCAAGAATCTCAATGGCAACACTCAGATCTGCTCTGAGTTACAGCACAATGGCACTAAATATACAGAACCAACTGATATTGCCAACATCCTGGCAGATAGATTCAGTGCTAACTTTACCCCTCTCTCACCCCTAGAGGGCCCATCTTTATACCGGAAGAATGCAAAGTTCCTGCAATCACGGCTGCACAGGTAAAAAACACACTCTCCAAAGCCAAGAACACAGCATCCATGGGGCCTGACAATATCCCAAGCTGCATTCTACACAAACTACAGAATGAACTGGCACCCTACCTAAGTACCATGTTCAATCATAGTCTCACCTCAGGCTTTGTGCCCACTGAATGGTGCACTGCAACAGTTATCCCACTCCACAAAGGGGGAGCCACAACGGACCCCGGAAACTAGCGCCCCATTAGCCTGATGAGCCTGATCTTCATGGCCATGGAACATATCATCATGGAACTCATAAACAAAAACATTGGTAATCTCCAAACTCTGGACCCTACCCAGTTTGGGTTTGTAAAAGGCAGATCATGTCTCCTAAACCTGACTGACTTCTATGAAGCAGTCACCAAAGCCATAGATGAGGGTAAGGTGGTTCACACAGCTTATCTAGATCTCGCCAAGGCTTTCGACACCATCCCCCATTCTGGAATTATAGATAAGCTCACTAAACTTGGTATAAATCCCTATGTCACAACATGGCTTGCCAACTGGCTCACAGGCAGAACCCACACTGTGAAAGTAACAGATTCCAAATCCGACTTCAGACCAGTGACAAGTGGAGTACCACAGGGTTCAGTCCTGGGACCTCTCTTGTTTGGTATCTACTTCTCATAAGTACAGGCTAACACAGAAGGTCTTGGCTAACAAAGTTTGCAGATGACTGCAAACTAGGAGCCATAATCAAAACTCCTAATGATGTGGACATACTACAAAAGGGCCTCACTGAGACAGATGCCTGGTGTCAAAGCCATGGCCTGAAGCTCAATGTCAAAAAGTGTATTGTCATCCCGTTTGGTAAAAACTCTGTACCCATGAACTACCACATAAGTGGTAGTCTACTTAATGCCGAAAGTGTGATAAGAGACCTTGGGACACAGGTGGACAGTAGTCTCTCCTTTGATAATCACATCGCCACAGTGGTTAGGAAATCCTTCTATGTGGCTCACCTCATCACAAAAGGTTTCTCATCCAGATAAAAAGATGTCATTGTTCCCCTCTACTCATCACTCATTAAACCCATTATAGAGTACAACGCCCCTTTTGGTATGTATCTCACAAGACATCTACAACAACTGGAAAGGGCACAGAAATACCTCACAAAGAGGATTACTGGCCTCAAACAGATGCCCTACGCAGACCATCTCAAAAAAACTCCAGCTTTAGTCCATCGCATGTCGCCTACTCAGAGGTGATCTCTGCCTAACATACAAAGCTATGTCAAACCCAGAGCTGTTGGACATCCTCCACTTAAAGAAATCTCTTTCCCTCTGAGCTACATGCTCTAGGGACCTACACCTTGTCACCACAATAAACAGAACATGTTGGAGGGATCGATTCCTGTCCCAGAGACTTCCCATACTCTGGAACAGACTATCTATCTATGTCAAACAGAGCTCATCATTAGCACTCTTCAAGAAATACCTTGATGTTTGGATGGGAAATAGGAAATTCACCCCAGGGATCACTTCTGTGGCTCTGCTTGACAGGGGCACAGGAAAATAATTATCTTGGGTGGCGAAATCCAGGGTATATTTTTGGCTAGGCTTATATAGGCCCTGGGGCTAATAGCCTAGTACCTACCTATGAACCTATGAACCTATGTAGTAGACCAAAGGCTTAGGCAAGCTCATGGTGTAGACCAAAGGCTAAAGCAAGCTCATGTAGCAGATCAAAGGCTAAGGCAAACTCATGTAGTAAACCAAAGGCTAAGGCAAGCTCATGTAGCAGACCAAAGGCTAAGGCTAGCTCATGTAGCAGACCAAAGGCTAAGGCAAGCTCATGTAGCAGACCAAAGGCTAAGGCAAGCTCATGTAGCAGACCAAAGGCTAATGCAAGCTCATGTAGCAGACCAAAGGTTAAGTTCTATGAGTCAGTGTTTGGAATAGCATCTCTGAGATAAATACACACTGTGATTCTGTTGAATAAGGAGTGCAGTCTTTGACAGCACTGGAATGGAGAATGCAACAGGAAATAATACTCTTGAATGGATAAAATGACAGTCTGTAGAAAACTGCTATTCGGCATTCCTTCATAGGGAAATTATGTCCTTACATTCCCCTTCTCCATATGCTTTATCAGCAGCAACAGAAATGTACATAAAACTACAACAGAAGGCAGGGTGGAGACTTGAACCTGTGATTGTTAGCTACCTGAGACATTCTAAATCGGCTTTATAATTGCTATGGCATGGCAGCAGCAGAAACTTAAAACATATTCACTTTTTACTTTTATGTTTAGCATGCCAGTAAACACATATATCAATGTGTACTACTTTGCTCATGGTATAATTAACCTGTGCCTGTCATCTCTTTTATATGTGTTTACTTTAAAGTTTTCACCAACACTTCTATTGTTGTATGGTACTGACCATCTATGAAGAAACATTGTCTGCCTTTGTTCAAATTGCCAAGCTGTAGAATTTCAGTAAAATTAAAGTAAGGTGGCACCATATATCAATGTCTCTGTTTACTTCTGATCTTCAAATACCACTGACTGGTTTTAAAAGACTACAGTATTTCTTTACTGCATCTTAAATATGTATTTATATTAAGTATTAAAAATAAAGTAATGACCGAATTTCCAGTGTGCATTTATTTCTGTCCAATCAGACATTCTGCAGGTGGCAAAGAGAAGAGGTGCTATAATCTATATTAAGATGACCTTTTCTAGCATTGGCTGTATTGACTTAACCCATAGAAGGCTGCTGATAAATATTTATATCTATATATAGACAAACCGTGGGACTGCATACATCAAAAAGTATTCAGCACTCTTTCTTAATGATCTGGTCCCTGTACGAGTATTCCATTTCCAGGCATCAAACAGCAACATTTTCTAAACATATAATTTTTCTGTGCTGTAGTCTGCAATACTACAATATCGGTGATATTAAGCAATATCTATTCTCATCTAAAGCAAGAAAGGTAACTTTTATTTTTTATTTTTTTTAATCAGCCTGTTCTCTATGCATTTAGAAATGGAAGAGGTAATATAGAGGTAAGTCTTTACTCATTCTGTATGTAAATCTGCCTGTTCTCTATTCATTAGGTAATAGAGTTAAATCAAAAGTGTATAACAAATATATTTTTAATTTTACATTTCTGTCGGGTCATTTTCCTCTTTTATAGGATTCATTGATATGGGACAATTTTTCTCTTATTTTAAATCATATTCATTTTTAATTAAACTTCACATCAAACTGTCTTCCTAATGAATTTTGATTTTTGTTAATAATAATAATAATAATAATATTTTTAGTATTGTGAATATAATTCTGCCACACATGAAGCTCCAAGTAATGACTTTTTTATCAGTGAAACAATTTAATTTTAATGTTAAGAACTTTTTTGTTTCAAGTAAATTCTCATACAGTATATGCATCTGACTTAATAATGAAGATGGAATATTTTAACACTGGCTATTACCTGAGCAGTGGACTTTGGGTTTTCTGCATATTCTCAGGCTCTTTGGTAAAATATTTAATTGACACATTTTCTGTAACATTCTAAGAAATAATTTCATCAAATTTACTTCATATAATCGGTGTTAACACACATGATTTTGTTGTTAGACATTTAAACTGCATCATATGTAGGATTGTTCCCTGAAATTTGTATAAACCAAATTTTTATACAACACCTTTACTACTGTTCGGGAAGCTTTCTTTCTTCATTTAAATGTGCATGACGTCTGGTTGTGGACTAGTGCTGCAGAAGGAGAAATCATTTGTATGATGCTTGAGACCCAGGTTTGACTAAAGTTCCTGATACTTATGGGCTAGACAGGATGAAAAGTTTGTATCTATGGGCACATTTTGTTTTCTTGACAATAGTACTATGGATTGCCTCTTTGTTTGGTAATCTTTTGTTAGATGCTGTGGGAAAGTGGTAAGTGAGGAAGTCAGTGAAGAAATACAAGGAAAGCAGAAATCCAGGCAGAAGCATATACATGTTATTTACGTGTTACATATGTGTACAAGGGTGATACAAGGGTAATAATTCACTTTATACTGCCCAGGAATAATATAGATAATGACAAATTAAAACAAAGATTTAATTTATGTAACAGTTCCATTTTCATAAACTAACTCAGCTTTCACTGCCCACATAAGACTATTTATATATAGAAACAAAAGTGTAGAATAATGTAATTGGTTGCTTGCATCTCTTAAATATATATGTGTGTGTGTGTGTGTGTGTGTGTGTGTGTGTGTGTGTGTGTGTGTGTGTGTGTGTGTATAGATATAGATATAGATATAGATATAGATATAGATATAGATATAGATATAGATAGCTATTACTGAGTGTCTTATCATCACTATATACTCCTAATATGTTATAAATATTTTCCTGTATTGAAAGTTACATCTATATATTTGTTTTATCCAGCTTGGTTTAGTCCACAAAGATTTAATTTATGTAACAGTTCCATTTTCATAAACTAACTCAGCTTTCACTGCCCACATAAGACTATTTATATATAGAAACAAAAGTGTAGAATAATGTAATTGGTTGCTTGCATCTCTTAAATATATATGTGTGTGTGTGTGTGTGTGTGTGTGTGTGTGTGTGTGTGTGTGTAGATATAGATATAGATATAGATAGCTATTACTGAGTGTCTTATCATCACTATATACTCCTAATATGTTATAAATATTTTCCCGTATTGAAAGTTACATCTATATATTTGTTTTTCAATAGCATTGAGTATCCCTTACATCATTATATTTTACTCTCCTGTCCGTATGATTGGGATTTGGCTGAAAAATATCCAGCTTGGTTTAGTCCACGTAACCAATCAATGAACAAAACTAAAGATGCAAATAAACAAGTAACTAGGATTATAAACAATAGACAATACAGCAAACAATAAATAAGGGGTATTATTCTTTGGGGGCATCACTGGGTAAATGTGAGCTTGACCTGAAAGGGATAATTGGGAGGATAAAAAAAATGGAATTTATTTATCCTTCACTGGTCAATATTTAGCCAGTTTAGAAAAAAAACTACAAATGTGTACCTCAGGATAACTTCTGCCTTTATGTACTTGCCTCAATAATTTTGTTATTATTTTTTCTTAAATTTCAGAAATCAGTTACTAATTTAAAATATTTGAATGTGTACATCAGAAATTATTTTCCTTTATATTAACAGTGATATGACTGAAAATATTGCGGTTCTTCATCATTCTTGAATGCATGTGTTGCAGAGCAGTACAGTTAATAGTCCTCATGCAAACAATTTCTTAAGGAGTGGGATTTATTTATTTAGTTAGCTACTTACTAAATTCAGTTTGATAACCAGGTAAGTGGACTAGTCACCAGTCTCTTTTCACCCATGACCCCTGTTAAGAGGGGCAAATAGATTTAGAAGACATTTACAAAGACAAATAAACATTTGTTGTGTACAATTATATTATAGACATTAAGTAAAGTCAGTATATAAACAACTCCCTAATGATTAGTAATTTGTTTATAATGTAGTTGGTAATACATTTTTACGCTTTTCTTTTCAATCTGCTTCCTGCTAGCCTCACATACATGCTACTAACACAAACATTGCCTTGTTAGCAACTCATACGTCATTTCTTAACTTGTGTAAATAATGTCAGGTCCTCCATTAAGTAATGAAGTACAGAATATTCTCATGGAACCATCTCATGCAGGCATCTAAAAGGACCTTATGGAATAGGCTGTAGACTCTGACAAGTTGTGGGAATTGTTAAGTTGATATAGGGGTGTGAAGAAGCTTCTCCATAGCCTGTTTTGCTATCTCACTCTCCTCACACAGAGGATACACTTATTTAATTGCCCACCAGTGTGGCCCATTCCACAAAGCTATCAGTCAAGCATGAGTGAAATGCATAATTTGTATTTATACCAGTCTGTCCGCATTTACTTTATAAGTACATAATCTATTAAGTTTCCTTATATACTTTAAATACATATTGGGTATGTCAGAGTAGGATAAGGTTGTTGAATTAGGCTATCCTTTAAGAGAGATACTTGTAGACAGTGATCTAGATGTTATTGACAAAAGAATAAATTAAAATGCCCCTTCAGCTTGTAATACCTTTCATATTTCATACTCACTCTATAATCCAGAAAACAAAAGACAATTTGAAATTTCATTATTATTGATACTGAATATTATTCCATTTTTAAAGACCCTTATACTTTAATTTTGCTGCTACATATTGTTATAAGCATATTTTCAGTGATTTGTGACCCACATTTCTGGTCACTTTTGATTCCATTTATCAAAAACATAAAGCTCTGCTGTAGTATCACTACTAGTATCCTATTATATAGTATAATCTAAAATATAGTAGTCTTCTTAAATTAATCAGTTGTTTTCAAAGATAGTCATTCCATAGCTATAAAATTACAAAATTATGTACAAAAACAAAGTCTGAAGAGAACTGAAGCACCTTAGAGTTTCCTCTAAAGTCATGAAAAGAAATGCAATATCTGACAGACTGACTGTGTTATTTAGAATCTGGTATAAAGATGGAATTAGTAAAGTCATGGTTATTGGGAAGTGTTGTGCAACTATGAGTATTAAAAAGGCAATAACCACAGGAAGAGAACTACAAGAATGGGGTACAAAGTTTTAAAGTAATATCTTAAAACATACAAATGTCAGTCTGTCATATACATATTTTAATTTTAAAATTAATAAGACTACATGCGGACAATTAATAAATAAAACACAATTCAGGCATTATTAAAATGAGCTGAATTAATGTGTAATTTTCAAAGGCAGGAAAGCTTATGCACTAAAAAAATTGAAGCACATACAATTGACAACTTTTACAAATAATATTCAAGTGTACTACCAATAATCCCCTAGTATATTCCTATTTCTAACACTTTAGTGGAACTGTATTCGCCATATTTCATAAGAAGTGTCTACTAGGAGCAGGTCCAAAATGTTTTGACCTTGTGTTTGAAACTGTATAAGCCTGGTTAAGTTATTTACTGACATCAAGTCCAAAAACAGCTAACTCAGAAGAGGTCTCACCAGGACAGTTAGTTCAGGAAATAAGTGGAAGGTTAAGTATCACTGCTCAAAATTCTTTCTAGGACTTTTGCTGCAAAAAATTAGCTTAAGTGTGCTACCTCTAAAAACCTAATCAATATCAGTAACCATACTTTCATATTGTTCAATTTAACAGGCACACACATCTTCTTGTGAATAAAAATATTTATGCCTCATTCTGTGGAGTTGGAGAATGATAATTGTTAAAAAAGAAAACATTAATGTATACAACATGAAGATGATGAAAAAAATGTTAATATGGTTTTCTGTCTTTTCTAGTAAGGTATGTCCACCTATGTCATTGTTTAAATGTGATTTAATAGAGATGTTTAAAAAATTACATTTATAATAGTTGGCAAGTGCAAACAAGAAAAATGCCAAGCCTCAGTAATAACAATCACTGTATATGAATTCAGATCAGTCAATGCCTGTAACTCATTGAATTTATTTGTTAGACTTCTGGCATTAGTGTAATAGGCATCTGCAATCTTATGAAATCCTGAACTAATGACCTAATACACATTTTGAACTGAAAGACCTCAAAAAGTTTTATTAATGTGGAAAGCAGAATCATACCTAGCTCATCTGGTCCCTGCAGATCCCAAACTGCCACTGCGCCCCGAAACTCTAAAAAAAAAAATATTCAGTTCTCTACTCCTGTAACTATATCAACCACAAGCAGCCTGGGTACAGTTACTACTACAAATTCCACTCACATTAAACACGTCAGCCAAGCCATAAACGTGGTACTGGCATTCATTTAGCAAAACCGATGCTGCAGTCCTGTACCATTACTACCTGCTGATCTGCCTGTCATACCCTCCTGTCATACTGCACTGTAGCATAATGTGCCTTGGTGAATTTATAGTCATTTAACCAAGGCAATGGTAGTTGTGCCTAGGATAGCCACCTCCTTCACCTCACCTTAGTTACACACTTCTAGATAAAACTTACCCTCTTGTAACTCAAGTGTAAGCAATCATACCCAAACAAATTAGAGTCTGTAGATGATTCTTCACAGAGGGTAATGATGCAGACATTATTCTTAAGACATAATGTTTGCAACCATTTGTTATAGTAATGTGCTTTGGTGAATTTACAGTCATATAACCGAGGCAAGGGTAGTACCTCACTGTAGCATAATGTGCCTTGGTGAATTTGTAGTCATTTAACTGAGGTAGAGGTAGTACTACGCTGTAGCGTAACATGCCTTGGTGAATTTGTAGTCATTTAACTGAGGCAAGGGTATTACTGCACTGTAACATAATGTGCCTTGGTGAATTCATAGTCGTTTAACTGAGAAAAGGGTAGTACTGCACTGTAGCACAATGTGCCTTGGTGAATTTATAGTCATTTAAGCGAGGCAAGGGTAGTAGTGCACTGTAGCTGATCATAGCATTCCCAGGGATTCATTAAAAGTGCAGCTGTATCATGGCCAAGCCAGCATTATTCAGCTACCCAGCTGAATTAGCAGCACTGCCAAACAGATTTGCATGCATCCAACTTGCTTGCATGACTAGGAGTCCTATGTTGCAGTCACAGCAAAGGCCCATGGTTAGACCACAATAAGTCATCTTGTGGCTACGTCTAAATACGAGATGTAAACACATGACTGCTGAGGTGTACTTCCAGTAGTGGATACGGGCACACATGCAGAACTGGTTAACGTTGATATAACTGACTGCAGCAAAAGCATAAATAAAAGACTTGTGTAACACAAAGGTAAGCAATAATGTTACTGAGGTTGGAGCTGAGAAACACATAAGTATGTATTAGAAGCCAATGAGAGGAAGAACATAAAAGACTATAGTTGTGGAGAAAACATCAGTCAGAAAAGTAGACTTAAGAACATTTATGACAATATAGATGTTGGAAAAAAGTTGAACTATACATGTGAGATGTGGTAAATAAAGTAGTACAGTAATGTGATGTAACAACCCATACACACCTAACAACAATGGGAGTGTTACACATGGAACTTTACTGTACCACAAAGGGCATTACAAAATTAAATATATATTGCCCTGAAGTAAGTCAAGTGCAGCAGTGCATTACACATGCTAGTATATCTAAGGTGTACTGTCAAGGTGAGACACTACAGAGTGCAGTCCACATATCTAAGGTGTACTGTCAAGGTCAGACACTGCAGCGTGCAAGGGGTCATAAATCAGATACCCCTGACATGTATCACATGCAGGCAGATAGTACAAAACTGAGCAAATGGAATAGTTTTCAAAGGAATCAAACCGAGAACTACCATGCTCCATTTTATAACACTGCATTAGCAAGGGGAGACACTGCAGCAGTTGTTGTGCAAATCCCACATCACAAATTAAATATCTTTGCATAAGTATGTGGCAGAAGAATCCAGAAAGATAATTATTATGCTAGAAATTGCCAACCTCACCCATATAAGGCACATACTCATTATTTTATTTATTTATTTATTTATTTGCATTTGTTTTCCGCGATAGTCCACTGGGCCTAGGAGTGCCCATTTTCAGTGGAGGCCCGGGGAGAAAACCTCCACATATTACATATACATAGATGAGATAACGTTACATAATGACCATTAACAAATTCAAGTTACTAGTAAGCAACATTATACAAAATACAAAAATAACAATGATTTACATCCGGGTACATTATATACATGTTGATATACAATTAGAATTAGGCTTTCTTTTCTTTAACTGTCATCTTGTAGCCAAGGATACATAAAACGAAGACAGAGAAGAGTTTAATAAAGTGAAGATAGATAGATAGATATTTCAATATATGTGTTAAAGTTGATAGAAGAAGAGGTTTCTACTTTCATGTAATGGTGGAAAAATTATTTGAGCATGTACAGAGCCATAGTTTGGAGAGGTATTCTTGCAGAGACCTCTTGAAAATACTGTGGTTAGAAGTGGTTCTGATTGAGGTGGGTAAGAAATTCCACACCTTGGCTATAGCAACTGAGTAAAGAGCTCAGCCAGCCATAAGGTTGGGTAATTCTAGCTTTAAAAGACAATTATTTTCTGATCTGAGGTGTGTAGAGGGATTGTAGGGGGAAATTAGTGAGGCCAGGGATGGGCAATCTTCTGGTTTAGTTATGATTTTGTGTGCAGTGGTATGTTATAGATAAGTTAGGAAGTGAGGTAGTTTGAGCCAATTGAGTTTTTGAAGGGATATGCAGTGATGGGAGGTATGTGTAGCATTATTAGCAAACTATGCTACTTTATTGTAACAAGATTTGAGTTTGTTTTTTAGAGAAAGTTGAATGCCTAAGGGTGGTGGGGGGCACTATATAGTAGAGATAGTAAAAGAAAGGAGGATGCTAGTTTTTTTTTGGCTGAGTTGTTGAGGTAAATTATATGTCTGTATAGCAGACCTAACTTTTAGTGGGTCTTTCTGATTTTGTTTATGATATGAAGTTCAAAAGAGAGATTTTCATTGATAGTAACTCCAAGGAGTTTAGTGCAGGGCAGTACTTTGATGACAGTGCTGTTTTGAGACTAAATAGTAAATTCTGACCTGTTTATGGGGGTGAATCTTTTAGGGGTGAATAGAATGAGTTTGGTTTTGTTAGCATTTATAGCTAGTTGATTGTTGTTCATCCATGTTTCTGTTGATGAGAAGTCGATTTGAGGTAGTTTTGGGAGTTCACTGGTACAGTAGGCAGAGCAGATGATGGTGAAATCTTCTGAGTATTGAATAAGTGAGGTTTGGGATGGGGAAGAGTGGAAGTCATTAACAAATATAGTGAAAAGGAGGGGCCCAGGTACAGAGACTTGGAGAACTCCTGTTAATATCAGGTGATAAGGTAAGAAGTACTGGTCACATTTTGTTGCTTGTTGTCTATTTGTAAGGTAGTTAGAGAACCAATCTAGGTAGGACGTGAGATTTCTAGGTTAGATAGTTTAGTGAGTATTATGGGATGTGAGATGGTATCAAATACCTTTAATAGGTCAAGGAATAAAGAGGACACAAATTTCCCTGTGTCTCTTGCATAGTTTATGGTGACCAAGAATGATATAAGGGCAGTGGTGATACTGTGTCCAGGTCTGAAACCGTGTTGGGTGGGGGTGGGCGGCAAGATTTTGCCTAGGTGGTGCTTTAGGAGTTGATTGTGGACGCATTTTTCTAGAATTTTGGATAGAGGGGAAAGGAATTGCTATGGGTCGGAGATTGGTGAAATCTATGTTTTGGCTGCCTGTATGTAGTGGGAGAATATAAGCCTTTTCCTAGATAGTGGGTCCTTGCAATGCAAGATATTACAGGATTGTTCACTCTCAGGGTAATATAACAAATAACAGCACTAAAAGATAAACAACCAGGACTGAATCTGAGTTCCTGTTTATGTCACTGATATGGTCTAGACAACTGTTTTACCAGGGCATGCCACAGTAGCAGTGGTAGGAATGATAACTGGAAAATACAGTTCAGGATAATGGAACACATGATAGCAGGACAAACAATGCACATACCAGAATCTGAACCCCTGACTTTGTTGAAGTACATATTTACCAGATTAGCACATTAGCAACACATGCCATGGGAGCACTCATCAAACAGGTGACTGGAAAATATATTTCAGGGGAATAAAACACATTATAGCAGGACAAATAAAATAAAATATGGGTACTTTACTGTTATGGCTCCAGTGACACTTTAAGGTGTGAAACATAACAGTCCTCCTTACATCTGTTTGTTACTGGAAATACATGCTCACCAGTAACTCCAGCTTAAGATGGTTAATGATGGGATAGCAATTGCATTTAACATTGTAGATTTGGATTCCAGAGCATACTCAGATAGAGAGAAATTCACAAAACAAATGTATCAAACAGTCATCACAGCTATGGTTCACACTACCACAATTAAATCGTTAAGGGAATCAAAACTCTACCTGACTAAGTCTTCTGATCTGTCTGCAACCTAGCGACACCCCAGAATAACTTTTAGTACTTGTGTCAAGCAGCACACATTTACAAGGAGATTGCTAACGGAGAAATACAAAATGCATACGTTTCAACCTTTTAGCACAAGTATTCTGGACAAAGTCAAAAATAACAGGGGGCAAACGCTTGAAATAGGGACAATTGTTGAATATTGCTCCTGTAACTTAAAAAGGTGATAGAAAGGCTGGTTGGTGCTAGCATGTGTTTCTTGAAGGGTATGAAGTCTGAAACTCAAATGTCTTTCAATATTTAGTGACTTCTGCCCTCAGTGATTTGCCAGTACACCGCACATTTGTTTGAGAAACAGGCCAAAACTATGAGGCATACATCTGGACATTCTGCAAAAATCTGGATAGCTGAGAGATATGAAAAATGAGCATTGCTAAAGAGAATTAAATACTTGGTGGATAAAACCCCTCTGTATACCTTACTGTGAAAATATACATCACATCTGGAACACAACATGCCATGGAAGATGTTAGTCTATAAATAATTAGCAGTCAACCTGTCTGATTATATATTACTTTCTGTTGCACATTGAGTTTAAGCTCACTTGTGCAATGGTCATTGTGGTATGAGGGCAGTCATCGAAGGAATTTTCTTCAGTTTTTGCCTTAAGATGTGAACTGTCATTTATTTACCCATATATTATCTATCACTGCTGCTCTGTGCCAAGCATTGAGAAATGTTAAGTTTAATCATTTTCATATTTTAGTCCTTTGTACATGCAATACCTTCTGTGGAAGGTTGGGTGCCGGGCTGGCAACTTGACACTGTAAAACTCCACTGCCAATCATTCTGTGGACTGTTCCGCTGTGGTGACCCCTAACCGGGATAAGCCGAAAGGAGAAGAAGGAGTCCTTTGTACATGCAAGAGTGTGTGTGTGTTTGTGCATGTGTGTTGCACTTATGTCATTTTACAACAAGTTAAAGGTTACTAAACAGCGCATTAGCTATGGATGCCATATATTTTTCCAAGACATATATCAGTAACGCTCAATTCAGGTTATCACAGCAGGGAACATCACTGAAAAATAAATGCATATGAAAGGATCCAAACCCATGCATAGTTCAGTCAGTCCACTGAACACAGCATTCCACAGGTATACCACTGAAGCTGTCAGATTACAGATGTGGAAAGATGTTGACTGTAACAGACTACAGTTAAAGATTGGAAACAATATTGTACAATAGCATCCTGCCTGTGAGGGTTAGAACTGAGCATGCAGTGCACTAAAATGTAAGTTTCTCTTCAATAATACATTGAATCATGGCAGCTGTTACAGGGGATATTATTTGCTACTGACATGCAATGATGCTCATCTCATGTATACAATGGATGGCAAAGTGTTAGCACATGCAAAGGAATTTTTTTGCTTTTGCCACAGAATGAGAACTAGCATTGCCCTCTGTTTACCAGTGACCGGCAATGCTGCTCAGTGCCAACCATAATGCAATGGAGAATTAAAAAAATAATAATACATAAAAAAATATATATTGTTTTATATGCCATTAGAGCTCATACGTGTGTTGTATTTATCTATCTTTTGACCAGATTAAGGCTGGAAATTGGCAGATAAGACTGGGATTAAAAGACGAAGGAAGAGGATGGTGGAACAGAATGGAATGGCATACTAAGTACATTGCAGCAATGTAATATTATGCTTCTAATGTCATTTTACTGTGGGAAACATGATACACCTCCATCCCTGTTCATCCTACTGAGAATATATGTTCCATAGTGACTACAGCTTTATACGGTTAGGCATATCATGACCACTGATGTTAACTTTCCATATATAGACTGTGGAACACTTACCACACAAGTTGGACTGTCTCAAGCAACCACAACAATGCACCTTTATGCAATGCTATTTTTGTGTACTGATAGCATTCATTACTATTTACCATGGCTCTCATGTAAACATATTAGTAGCCCTGCAGTGTGTGACAGAAGCTTTCAATGTGTAAGTTTTAGGAATATAACTCTCTAACAACTAATTTGTGTAACAGTAGTCCCAATGGGGTACGCCTGGAAGGTATGAGCCTGACAGTTTCCCAGTACCTGCTATCTGTTCTTCCCACACATGTGCACTGCTGTACCTGCTATCTGTTCTTCCCACACATGTGCACTGCTCTCTGCATGTGCTCTAGTGTGCGCACAACCTCATGAAAAACTGAACATGATGTTTACTGCTTTAATCATCATGCACCTGCTGTGATTCAGAGATGTTAATGAGTTGGGAATTAATTAGTGTACACATCATGCCCTGAGGGGGTGGCATCTGCATGATATTTAGAGAAATTTTAGTTAGTTTAGACAAATCAAAGGTAAATTAGTTTAATACAGACAGTGATTGAAATATGAAGTGAGACAAAAAAAACAGAGTTATGGCAAATTTAGACAAAGAATCAGGGGATACAAACTGAAATTAGGAAGTGAGTGAAGAAGGAGGGGGAGGAAGGATGTGTAAGTTGTGAACAGATACTTGTTCATATTTAGGGATATAGTTTATCCTGGGGATGAGCAAGAACAGAGTCAGATTTTGATGAGAAAGTCTTTTAGAATGGCTTTAAAGGACTGCAAGGAGGGTATTAACCTGATGGATCTAGGTAAGGAGTTCCATGTCTTAGCAACATGGTGTGAGTACAGAACAGGCCCAGCAGATTTGATAGGTTTGTGTACAGAGAGAAGTTCTGGTCAGTGGATCATAATGACCGAGTGGGAGCATAGTTGTGTAGAATTGTATTTAGTGCTGGACAAGCAGATTGATGCTGGATAATTTTATATGTGGTAAGAAGTTGTGTATATGTTAGTTGATGGGGTAGTTTTAACCAGTTTCAGCTTCTTAGTGCTATACAGTGGTGGGTTCTGAAAGTGGTATTTGCTGCAACTTTAGCCACTTTATTATAGCATTGTTCAAGTTCTGCTTTTTGTGAAGCTAGGAGGTTATTAAGAATGGGAGTACCATAAAGTAGTGAAGAAAGGAGGCAAGCAGTAGCAAGTGTAGTTTTAGATGGTTTGGTAGAAAGTTTTTGGCTTTATAAAGAATTCTTAGTTTTGTTGATTTTTTTATGCAATTTTGTATATGCAGATGAAATTTAAGATTATCATTTGCAATCATCCTTAATAAATTGCTATGAGAAGTTACTTCAATGATTGTATTATTAAGAGACAGGATTTTAAATATCAATTTTTCATGAGAAAGGGTTTTGGGGGGAAATGTATTTGTTTGTTTTTTTGTGAGTTACAAAGCCATGTTTCAGGGGCATTTAAAGCTTAATGAGTAATATTTTGGTGATGTGCCAGGTTGCCTGATGTGCATGTGAACATGGAGTCATCTGCCTATTGTGCTGGGTAGTATTTATGTGTACTGTTTATTTGCAAGAGATACGAAAAGGACAGTTTTAGGTTTTCAGTCATAGTAGCTGAATTACTTTTTATAAGCTGTCTACATGGGATAACTTGCCCCCATACGTACTGACTGTAGTATCAGGCCAGAACAACACACCTGTTTGCTGTGATTGTAGTTTACTATGTGCTGAAATACTGTTGGTTACCTTCAAATGTGTGTATACTATAGTTAGTGGGAGTGTGTGTATATGTGTGTGTGTGTGTGTGTGTGTGTGTGTGTGTGTGTGTGTGTGTGTGTGTGTGTGTGTGTGTGTGTGTGTGTGTGTGTGTGTGTGTGTGTGTGTGTGTGTGTGTGTGAGTGTGTGTGTGTGTGTGTGTGTGCACGGGCGCACATATTTATGTGCATGACTGTGTGTGAGTGTGTGCATGTACGTGTGAGTTTTAACTATCTTAGTTAGGAGGATGTGTGCCTGATAACTTTTAGTCATACACCTGTTATTCATTGGTTGGTGGTGCAGGGGGTACATCTATGATGATGTCAGGTCCTATAATACAACTGTGACCTATGTGCCTTGTGGTAGCATTGCCATAATGTTATGGTGAGGACTACCCATGTGGAACTATAGCTGCTAATTTAAGTGTTTTTAATATCACTAGGGATTTACGTAGAACACAATCAGCTAGGGGATGATCAACCAGTTTACTGAGATTGAGAAGTAAGTGGTACTACAGGACTAGAGCCCCTCCAACACCATAGCAGGCAGCTCACTGCTGTGTAAACTTCATACAAGCCCTTCTGTTAAGCAGTCTGGTGACAGATTGTAAATTATGCAAATGCTGTGCATGTCTGCAACAACAATGTGCTAAGGTGGAGAGACCCACAATGCTACCAAAAGAGTGGATGCTTTGGCATGGCAGCAGAGGGCTGCAGGTGGTGGGCCAGCTACTCTACCACAGTTACACAGACAGAGGAGTTTCTGACCTCACTGAAAGGCAACACATCCTCTGGAGAATTTCAAAGTGCTGTGCTGGATGTTGAGGCAGAAATGGATAGACCTCAGAAGACTTAAACTAGTAATGCCCAATTTATGTAGTCCTGCCTTTACTATACTCTACATTTACAACTGCTTTATGATACCTCTCTCACCTATTTTGTATAGGTACATCTAGAATGGAGGTGATCCACCCACTGTACAAGGTATGTGCATGGTTAAATTTAATTATCTTTCTTTATAGTTGTAATGATATTTTTTGCATCTGTAGTTGTGGAGTCACACTGCATATTTCTCTTTTCATTGCATTCAGATGGGAGGCATTGTCTTAGACCAGCACTGTGGAACTAGCCATGTCTGATGCTGGAGGATCCTCAGAGTCTGATGTTGATGACCACTGGGATGAGCAAGAGCAGTGCATGGCTGCAGAGCATATGTCAGACAGAGGGAGTGTGATCCCACATCCCTTCTTAAGATTGTGGGCACTGTCTCTGTGTCTGTAGATACCAATGGCACATTACCATCTGAGAATGGACAGATTGATGGGGACACTATCGATCAGGGAAGTTTGGTGGCTCCAGGGATAAACATTTCAGAATCTGCCTCTAGCTGTAATAATTGGGAGATACCACACAGAATGGTAATTAGTGGTGTAAACAGGAGGCATGATTATGGCCTTCCCTCTCAGGTTGGTAACTAGTGGTGTAAACAGGAGGTATGATTATGGCCTTCCCTCTCAGGTTTGTGTGTCAGTAGCTGCGACTCAGTACATGTACAGAGCCACATGGAGATGCAGGTGAGTTCCACCAGGGTCTCAGCAGAGGACATAAGGGTCATTTAGGCAGCACATGTTGACTTACAGGACTGTCTGAACCATGAGTGTGACTTCCTTGCACAGGATGAATGACACATTGGACCATGCAAAGCATGTTCTATATTGTGTGCCAGGGGCGATGGGCCCTTCTCAAAGTTAGTGATCAATATAGTCTTTGGAGGATAGCTGACCTAGCCATGGACAGGTAAGGCCCCACTCCCACAGTGGTGGTACTTCCAATGCTGCATCGGTGGTGGAGGCGTCTTCGTCCAGGAGATGCCAACCCAGTCATCATGATCAGGCTGATACCTCCTCCCACAGACAGTGGTCACATTCAAGTAACACACTAACATCTCGTCACAGCTGTGAAAAGCCTGTGCAACTCCTAACAAGGCTACTTCTCATGGATGGCGTGTCCCCTGGAAATAGTACCCTCTGCCATGCATGCCTTGAACCTGTTCAGTAAGCCATGGCATAATGCTGGCCTGGGTGTTGAGGTTTTTTTGCTGCAAACACACATATACACACACGCACACACACAGACACACACACACACACATGCGCGCAGACAGGCACACTCAGCACAATCCAAAACACACACACACACACACACACACACACACACACACACACACACACACACACACACACACACACACACACACAAAATCAGTGCCTGTAGCACATCGCCCACACATAGTGCATCAGATGCTTCAACTCATAAACTCCAACCCCATCTCCCACACCAGATCGCTAAATACCGTCCATAAGAGCACTCCTGTTTGTTATACTTCAGCACTAACACACACAAGCTTCTCTGTGAAATACATGCAGTCCTGTGCAAATGATACCTTTGCCCTACCCTTTACATATTCTGACTAGGGTTGCCTATGTCTGATGAAAAGAGTTGCCAGCCTATGTATGAGTAAGCAAAGTTTTGTGTTCCTGGTATGCATCACTGTATCTGCTTACAGATTGGATAGTTCTGTAATATAGGTTCTTCCCCCACCTGTACAAATGATGGTAAGAGTAGACTGCCCTTATAACATTCTGGCTTGGGCTGCCTATATCTAATACACAGAGTGGCCATTCTATGCATGGGTAAGCACAGTCTGGTCTTTTTTTTGTTGCGTCTTTTGGCTTTTCCCGGTTAGGGGTCACCACAGCGGAACTCCGGTCCGCTAATGATTGGCAGAAGATTTTTACGTGCCGAGTTGCCAGCCCTGATGCACAACCTTCAATGAAGGTACGCTCCTTCATGCATGTCTCCACACAGAAGACGCTTTAGCTGAGAATCGAATGGACAATGTCTTGCTGTGAGGCGTCAACGCTACTGTGGCACCACTACCGCACTGGTGTTTTTGTATATATTATTGTTACTTGTGTGTATCTGCTTAGGTATCGGATAGTTACATGATAAAGCTTCCTTTCACCACCTGTGAAAATGATGGTAAGAGTGCTCTGCCCTTATAACATTCTGACTTGGGTGGCTTATATGCAATGTACAGGGTGGCCATACTATGCATGGGTAAGCATGGTCTGTTTTTTTTTTTCATATATATCATTGCTGCTTGTGTGTATCTGCTTAAGCATTGGACATTTTGGTAATTTAGGATCCTTCCCCACCTGTGCAAGTGATGATATAAGTTCACTGCCCTTATAACATTTTGATTTTGTCTATGTCTGATGCACAGAGTGGCCATTCTATGAATAGATAAGCACAATGTGGTGGTTTTTGTATGCATCGTTGTTACTTTGTTACTTGTCTGTATCTGCTTAGGCATTGCATAGTTACAAAGTAAAACTTCTGTCCCCACTTGTTTATGTTTAAATGATGATGAGTGCCCTACCTTTTGCACATTCTGAAATGGGCTGCCTTTGTTTAAGGCATAGAGGGGACAACCTATGCAAGGGTAAGTATGGCATGTTGTTTTTGTATGTATCATTTTTACCATCTCTATCTACTCAGCTCTTGCATGTTTATATAGTAAAGCTGTGCACAAAGCACTGCCTGTTAGCTAGTGCCATGGAGCATTTTGCCTGCCTCCATCTGGCATGCTCATACCCTGCTGCTGGCTCCTCATCTGACTCAGCCACTGCTGGTGGTGCTGGGAACTACAGTCAGTGCACTGGGCCACCCTTCTGTAACTGTCTTCTAAGTATAACATTGTGTAGCATAAATGGTCAGTATTTTGACACATGTGGTGGGGACATACCACAGGGCACCATCAGATGTATTCAGGCAGCAGAATCACGGCTTCAGCAGCCCAAACACATGCTCTAATATGTTTCTGGTTTGGGAATGGGCATAGTTATAGCATTGCTGTGTTGGGTTACATGGTTTTATCATTGGGGTCACCAGCCAAGGTTCTCTGGCATAGCCAGCATCCTCCTCTAGCAGTCCCTTTAGGAAGTCACCCCTGGCAAAGTATTGATAAAGTCACACGTGTGCTATATGTTTGAGTCATGGGAACTACCTTGGTGGCCTGCATACACACTGTAGATAATACAATGATCCTTACAGACCACTAGGCAGTTGATAGAGCAATGCCCTTTGTTGTTCATGAAACTTCTTACTTGTTCACCAGGTGAGGTCTTTATTTCAATGTGGGTATAATCAATGGCACCCACTACCTTAGGGAAGCAGACTATAGCATAAAAGTTCTCCATGGTGTTTGTTCTGCCCCCTGGGGTATATGGGAACTGCATACATTCACCTGAATGCTGAAGCATGTGGCATTAAGAAATCATCATCATCATCAACTCCCTTGTTTCCAGTTTATACATGGGCTTGGGGTCTTCTGTCAACTGTCACCATCTCTCTCTCTATTTAATGTCACTCTCCTGCCTTCTTCGACACTCATGCATGTCTGTCATGGATCTTCTCTCACACAATCCATCCACCTCATTACTGAATGTTCTTGTTTTCTCTTGATTTCTTCTTGTTTGTCCTAAAGCTTTTTCACCAGATTGTCTTTTCTGCACATGTGCTTGAACCACCATAATCTGTTCACTTTGACCTTTTCTGTAATTGGACTACTTTGGGTTCTGCTCTTATATCCTCATTCTTTCCCACAGTGTGCAACCTACTACTATACCCAGGCACTTCATCTCCATCAACTCTAGCTTCTTCAACTGCTCTGCCTTTACTGCACAGGTTTCCATACCATACAGTAGTACTGGTTGCACCACTGTTTTGTACACCTTACTTTTCAGCTTCTTTGGCATTCTTCTGTCATATACTATACCTGACTGTCTGTGCCAGTTAGCTGTGGCCCCTGTGATTATAGCTTTGACCTCATCATTCAGACGTTCCCTTCATTTCAACCACCCCTCCCAGATGCTTGAAGTTATTAACCCGTTCCGCTATTTTCCCTTCTATCTCGTTTCTCAGCTTCTTTTGAACTCTGCTATTTGCTGCCATTACATCTGTTTTGTCTGTACTCAGTTTCATCTCATGTGCCTTTAGTTTTGCATTGTAGTCCTCTGTCCTTTGCTGAAGGTCTTGCTTAGAGTCTGCCTGTAATACCACATAATCTGCATTCAGCAGCTTTGTTGACCTGTCCTGTTTGCTAGTATAGTCCATCACCAGTATGAACAGCACTGGGCTCAGAGCTGATCCCTTTTGTACACCCACTCCCAGTGGGAACCCCTCTGTGAGACCAGACATAGTTCATACTTGAGTCATTGGGTCCTTGTACATAGTTTGCAGTAATTCTATGAATGCTTCTGGGACTTTGAACCACTCCAGCACTGTCCAAATCAACTTTATTTGGATCTTGTCATATGCTTTCTCCGAGTCTAGGAATGCCCAGTTGTAATCCTTCCTCATCTATAGCATTTTCAAAACTATCTCTTTCACTGCAAACATCCAGTCAATTGTGCTGCATCCCAAACCAGATTTGAACTGCTCATTTCCATCTTACTTTCTATTACAGTCCCCACAGTTGTGAATGTTCATAGGTTAGTACTAAGCTAACTGCCCTTACGAGCCATTGTAAGCCTAGCCAATTATCCCTTGTGAGGCTCAAATCCTGCACCTTGTGTTTGTAAGGCAAACACCTTAACCATTAGGCCACCCTCCCAACCCTCCTTTGCTCTTGAACCCTCAGCAGCCAATTATCCACTGTCTCACCCAGCATCTTTCTCATATCTTCTGTGACCTCATCTGGGCCTGCTCCTTTCCCTAACTTCATTTTCATCAGTGCATTTCTTAATTTTTCTATGGTGGTCTCCTCCTCTTCTCTTTTCATAGACTGTGTCTGGGGCAGTACAACTTCTGTGGGTTTTTCTTCATTCAAAAGCTGTTGGAAATACTCCTTCCATCTGCTTTTGATGTCCTGCAGACTGGTGAGCAGGTTGTTGTTGTCAGCCCTCATGAAGGGTGTCTGTTTACCTTATTTATGTTTCTGTCTTTGCCTTGCAATCTGATATAGTTTCTTTGTGCCATCTACTGATTAACTTTACAGAAGCTGGTATAGTGCATCTGATGTGTTGTTCTTTGCTATTGCAACTCCATTCTAGGTTTCTTTGTTAGCCAACCAGTATTCCTTCCTAGCATGGTCTGTCCTTTCTATCTCTTACTTTTTCCTGCATGTCTTCTTTCTTTTAATGACTTCATAGACTTCTGCAATCCACCACCAGCTTTCTTTATGTACCCTGTTTGCACACCTGCAGTCCTCACACATGCTGTTGTGAGGCACTGTCATTTTTCTTCAACTCCTCTTATTTCCTCTTCTTGAGGTGCTAGACCCTTGAGTAATCAATTCCTTTCAAGTCAAATTCCAGGTCTTCAGCCTGGTCTCTGTTGACCTTAGAGCCTTCTATGACCATTGCTTGAAGCTGATTTTGGCAGCCAATGGTTTATGCTGTGGGATGACTGTTTCACTGGGGATGACTTTGCAATCACTGATTCTACCCCAGTGCCCTTTCCTTACCAGTAGGAAGTCTACTTGAGTTGCATGTGGACCAGTCTTGTATGTGATCTTGTGACTGTCTCTCTTTCTGAAGGATGTGTTGACCACTATCAAGCCATTTGCCAGACAGAAGTCTAGAATGGCCTCTACTTTTTTTCTGTTGCCTCATCCATGTGGACCCAGGCAGTCCTCATGTCCTATTCTATCTGATCTGATATGTACATTTAGGTCACCCATTTTCAACATCACTTCTGATTGTTCTACTTTACCTACTAGGTCCTGCAACTGCTGTCTGATTGCACTCTTTCCTTATTATCTCATCCCTGCTGTGGTGCACAGGCTAAGATTATGAATACTGGCCCATCATTAGACTGGACTTTGATTGCCATGAGTCTGTCACTATTTCTGATGACATCCCCCACTGTATTCTGAAGCTTCTCCATCACCACAATTCCCACACCATTTCTAGCCTATCCTCCTCTTGAGTAGGAGATTCTGGATCCCAAGCCAAGTGAATTTACTTTACTGCCATTCCATCTTCTCTCCTGGATATATGTCACAGAGAAAGTGGTGAAGTATTTTTGAGGCAGATATGCCTAAGATACCCCTACTGTGTCTCCAGTGGGTTGCTGAAGGGTCCCTGTAGCTAATATACCTAAATCCACCATAGGATAGCATCCACTGGGATAGGTAATTCTCATGACTTCCTTTGGCCACAGATGAGGCCAACATATTTCCACTATTTGTTGTATTATGTCTGTGTCCACTCAGTACTCGAACGTTAGCTGGTGTCAAGGAGGGCATGAAAGATTAAGCATGGTTGGAAGACCTTGTACCTCAGGGTGCAACCTCATGCACCATCATTAGCAGCTGCTGCTAAAAGACCCTCTTTTAGACACGTGTGTAATATTGTCTTGGCAACCACTAACATGTTTTTATGTGCTTGAACATAAGAATGTGGCCATGTCCATTGCTAATATATGATTTGTACACTTCTAAATCACTCTGTTGTGCTTTTTTACATCATTAGCATAAAACACAGCTCATTACAGGATCATTAGCACATGTCTTGCTTGTGCCTTGTATTATAGCTGGCTACATCATGTAAGATGGTTTCCTGAATCACACACACCCTGCTCATCCCCGATCATAGTGCAACTTTGTTTAGCATGATGCAATAAATGTTTATGAATCTGATCCACTGTATTTACAGCAAAGTTCAGGATTATTCTCAGAATGTTTAAACCTATGTTGCAAAGGCACAAAATGATACTCTTTTATCTATTTTATACATGCTTAACTTTTCTTTGTTGAGTTCTTTCCATTTCCAAACTCTCTTGAAAGATTATCTTTTCTTACTCTTTCTACTGTACTCAACCGTCCATGTTCCTACTTATGCCCCAGTTAACAGCTTCTTCACTCCCACTGTGTATCTCTGTCAACCAAATTATATTTCTTTTACATTTTTTGAAAAAAAAAACAACTTTTTATCTTCCATAAATCTGTTCACTATTCTCTGCACTTTCATATCTTGCTACAAGTACTGTCCCTATGGGTCTATATCATATCATCGAACATCCTTTTTAGCAAACGCCTATTAGTTGAACACTAATAAGCAAAAACACTAAATAGCGAGCGTTTGAGCAAAACTTTTTGCTGGGAAAACAACCCATCAGCCATCATCAGGGATTTGCCCTCTTCCCCACTGTAGTGCGATCTCGGAGTTAGTATATTTAGTTGAGGGGGTGTGAGGGGCCCAGCTTGCCACATTGGGGGTGTGGGGGACATAGCCCTCCACTGCAATGGGTTTAGTTTGGTGATGTTTTTCTGCAGTTCGCTGGGTTGGCCGACTGTTTTTTAACCCAGTGAAACATTTCAGTTAAACGAACGTTTGCTATTTAGTGTTTTCGCTTATAAGTGTTCAACTAATAAGCGTTTGCTAAATAGGACTTTCGATGATATGATATAGACCCATCCCTATCTGTTTTACTTTGTTTAGCCTATTACTACATATCCTGCTTCTGATGTTGTGATCAGTAAGCCTTTCTTAGGAAAGCACTTTCCCCCTACCAGTAATCTCTCTGATGCTAAAAAAGGCAATATATATTGTATTTCTCTACGTATTGTGAGTAACCAGCCTCAAGTACCATCGCAAGCTATTCCAAGTACATCTTCTTACCTATCATTAGAAATTCTTGGACATCTGGATTTTTCTTGCTTCATTCACATGGGGTAGGAAGTAGGTATACTAGTTAAGGTGTTTACCTTACAGACACAAGGTACAGGTTTGAGTCTTAAATGGGGTAATTGGCTAGGATTAAAATGCCCCACAAGACCAATTAGCCTTGTACTAATCTATGAACCTATAAACATCTCTCCAAATCATTTTCAATTATGCAATTACAACATTCCGCTTTTAATTTTTTAACACAGTTCTTTGTTTTCAGAGGTTATACACATCTTATTAGAATCAACATTGTATCAATTAATGACATAGTACATTAACATTTAAATGTACTTTGTTTACAGTAATATTCTTGTAGCTAAAGACAAATATCATATGCAAAGGTTTTTTAAGCATGATTAGTTTTCTTTCAGTTATCCATTTCTTGGCAACATTACCAAGGTTAACAAGTATTTTAGGAATACGCTCAATAGTTAAACTGTGTGCAGAGCTATAAAATTAATGGCTGTTCATATAGAAAGACAGGATTTTGGACTAAAAAGAAGTTGACTGTGAGTCTGCTTTGAAATGGGTAGGAATCTTATGAAAGTTCATGAAATGAAATGTTAGAGGAACTATCTTCAAAATGATGAAGCTTCATTTGTTCAATCAGTTTAGCCTTACTTAGCTTTTGTTTAGCTAATTTGAGTTTTTTATCATTTCTGATATTGTATATTATATATTTCTGATATTTATCATAGGCCTGACTTTCTTCAACTAGACAAGGGAGATATTGTGGAAGATTTTGCATAGCAGACAGAACACTCTAGAGGTTTACATTCATTTTCACCACTGTATTGTTAAAACCAAGTCTGTCCAGTTTCCTGAAGTCAACATTAATATTTTACAATGTTTTGCAGAAACCAAGTTTTAAATAAGTTTTAGTGTCCAGAGGCAATACTTAATTCCAAGATATTTAAATAGCTGCATATTACTCATTCCCTACTGAATAAAGGAATTAAACTTCAGAACAGGGCACATAGGGAAAATTGCACATTTATTAAGATTAATTATGTAATTTGACACTTTGATGAGAGATTTTCTTTTTTCTAATTATACAGGAATAAATGTTGGCAGGTTAGAAATGCAGAGTAGGCTTTTACCAGCAGACTAGTGAGTAATACTGAATTATTTTGGGTGTTAATTACCATAATGTATTTCTAGTACTAAATAATTATAGGAAGATCCTCTTGCTAGGCATCAAATAGGTAAAGGACAGAAGGTGAGCTTGTGTCATATCAGTGGTTATTTTAATCTAACTGGATAGCATACAATTTCCAAAGCTCTACTGTACAATTTATAGTGCTTCAGTCACATTCTGCAAAATATCTGCTAAGTTTGCAGGCGGTCTTTAACAAAAATGGAATATACATATATAGAAAGAATATCAATAGACCAAACCAGTGATGAAATTGGTAAATATCCCATTCTGCACTGTACAGTGATCTCCATTCAAAAAAATTAGGTTCATAGGTAGATACTAGGCTATCAGCTCTGTGGCCTATGTAAGCCTAGACAACAAGGTTCCCTGGCTTTCACCAGCCATGGATGCTATTTACCTGTGCCCCTGTCTAGCAGGGCCACCGAGGTGATGCCCGGGGAGAATTTCCTATTGCCCATCCACTCATCAAGATTTTTCTTGAAGAGTGCTCGTGATGAACTCTGCCTGACATAGATAGTAGGTGGTTTGTTCCAAAGTATGGGAAGTCTCTGGGACAGGAATCTATCTCTCTAGCATGTTCTGTTAATTGTGGTGATGAGGTTTAGGTCTCTAGAACATGTGGCTATGAGGGAATCAGATTTCTTTAGGTGTAGCATGTCCAGCAGCTCAGGGTTTAACACTGCTTTGTATGTTAGGCAGAGATCACCTCAGAGTAGGCGATATGCTGTAGAGAAAAGCTGGAGTTTTTTGAGGCGGTCAGCTTAGGGTAATTGTTTGAGTCCCATAATCCTCTTGGTGAGGTATTTTTGTGGCCTTTCTAGCTGCTGCTTTGGTACATTCCAAATGGGGCATTATACTCTATAATGGATCTGATGAGAACCGAGAAGAGTGGGGCAATGACTTCTTTTTTCCTGGCTGAGAACCCTTTCATGATGAGGTGTGCTTGTAGAAGGATTTCCTGACTACTGTGGTGATGTGATTATCAAAGGAGAGGCTACTGTCCACTAGAGTCCCGAGGTCTCTTATGATGCCTTCAGTGTTATGTGGGCTACCGTCTATGTGGTAGTCCATGGGTACAGGGTTTTTACCAACGGGAATGACAATGCATTTTTTGGCATTGAGCTTAAGGCCATGGCTCTGACATCAGGCATCAATCTCAGTGAGGCCATTTTGCAGGATGTCCATGTTGTTTGGGGCCTCAACTATGGCACCCAATTTGCAGTCATCTGCAAACTTTGTCAGCCAGAGGCCCTCTTTGTTGGTCTGTACTTCAGAGAAGTAGATCCCAAACATGAGGAGACCCAAGACTGAACCCTGTGGTTCTCCACTTGTCACAGGTTTAGAGTCAGAGTTGATGTCTGGGTTCTGTCTGTGTGCCAGTTGGCGACCCATCTTGTGACGTACAGATTTATACCCAGCTTGGTGAGTCTATTTATGATACCAGAATGGGGGATGGTGTCAAAAGTCTTGGCGAGGTCAAGATAGGCTGTGTGGACTGCTTTACCCTCATCCACAGCTTTGGTGACTGTTTCAAAGAAGTCAACCAGGTTCAGGAGACATGATCTGCCCTTCACAAATCTGAACTGGGTGGGGTCCAGAGTTTGGAGGTTACCAATATCCTTGTTTATGAGTTCCATGATAATAGACTACATGGCCTTGCAGAACAGGCTCATCAGGCTAATAAGGCGATAGTTCCCGGGGTCTGTGATGGCTCCTCCTTTGTAGAGTGGTACAACTGTTTCCGTGTGCCATTCAGTGGGTACAAAGACTGTTGAGAGGCTATGAGTGAACATGGTGCTTAGGTGGAGGGCTAGTTTATTTGGAAGCTCATGTAGAATGCAGTCAGGTATATTGTCTGGTCCCATGGATGCTGTGTTCATACCTTTTGATAGCACAGTTTTCACCTGTTCAGTAATGATTGCAGGGACTCTACTTTCTTCCAGTATGGATAAGGGCCCTTTAGGAGGTGGGAGGGTAAAGTTGGCACTAAACCTAATGGCCAGGATGTTGGCGATATCAGTTGGTTCAGTGAATTTTGTGCCATTATGCTGTAGCTCAGAGCAGATCTGGATGTTGCCATTGAGATTCTTGACATAGCTGTAGAATGTTCTGTGGTTGTCCTTAGAGTCAGTGGCAATCGTTTTTTCATAGTTCGTTTTGGAGGATTTTTAGTAGACATCTCAGCTTCTTGCTGAGTCTGACCAGGGAGCTCCTCCACTTGTGGGATTTTATTCTCTTTTGCAACAGTTTCTTCCTTCTGTTATAGAGTTTGTTAAGAGCAGAGGACCACCAGATTGGTTTCCTTTTTTTCCAAGACTGCATCTTGATTCTATTAAGGATGGCATGATCCATGCACCCATGTAGGTGCTCATAGAGTGCATTTGTATAAGATTCGGCAGAAGTAACTGTATTGTCCATCTGCATGGGTGTTGTGAAATTGGCTACTTCTGCCTTAAGTAGCACAACGTTGGCTTTGGAGAAGTTTTTTTACTGTGGTTTCCTTAGTGGGGGTGGAGGAGGGATGTGGATATCTAGGGTGATTAGTTTATGGTCGGATCTGACCAATGAGGAGTTGACTTCAGGTGTGGAGCACCTGTCACTCATGTTGGTAAGTACTAGATCTAGGATATTTGTGCCCCTGTTAGGGGTGTGGACAAGTTGATCCAGGGCACTGGAATTTACGAATTCTAGGAAGCGTTGAGGAAAGGAGTTGGTACAAGAGTAGTTTTCCCAGTTAATGGTGGGGTAGTTGAAATCTCCAAGTATTAGGGTGTTTGGTTGGACCCTGATATTCTCTATTATATCAAGAAAAGAGGAGTGGGAATCCTGGGGCATGGTGGGGGACCTGTAGCAAGCTACAATATGGTTTGCAGTTTTGCTCAGGGTTAGTTTTACTTGTATAATTTCCGATGAATTATGTTGGGCAACTAGCCTGAAGGTGTGGTTATCCTTAATGAATATGGACACACCTCCACCCTTGGTGTTCTGGTCCTGGTTTGATAGCCAAAAGGTATGGCATGAGTTATATCCTGGTAATGCAGGGGTGATCTCTGGAGCCTTTAACCAGGTTTCAGTCACTGCACATATATCGATATTCTCCATTTTAAGGAGTGTCTCGAGTGAGTGCATTTTGAGGTTATACTTCTAGCATTGAGTAGCATTACCCTCAGTTTTTGCTTGCCTGTATCAGTTATGGTGGTGGGTTTTTTTGAGCTTTGCCTAAAAAAGGCAATATAGGGGTGACAAGAGCCTTCATCAGTATCCGGAATCCCAGGGGTGACAGGTGCAGGTCATCTCTGGCAAAGCATTGTGGCTTGTCAACCATGTTGTCCTAGGCAAACAAATACTGGATCCCCTTGGAATGACACCAGAAGTTTAGCCAATTGTTGAAGTCAATCATTTTTGTCCTTATACTGTGGTATCATCTGGGCGATGGCAGGATGCTACTCAGGGCTAGGATCATACCTGCCTGGATTATATATACATATATATATATATATATATATATATATATATATATATATATATATATATATATCTGTGTGCGTGTGTGTGTGTGTGTGTGCGCCCGCTTGTGTACATAAGATTTGTTTACTCTTTGTTAAATGTATAAATGTGTACATTTCACTGTAACTTGTATTTGTAAATGTGGGCATTTCTCAGTTTTATTTGGAGCTTTTCTCTCTGGGCCGCTGCTGAAAAAAGACTTGTATCCAGTCAGACATTCCTGGTAAACAAATATAAAATAAAGTAAATAAATAAATGTAACACCCAGTAAGAAAGGAAGTAAAAGAAAATGATGCATCAAGCAATCATGCCTGGGCATTTGAGAAATCAGTAGTAAGGCATAAAGCACCTGAAAGGAACTTATTTTTATGGTTGTTACTGCATGCAAGGGTGCATTTATATCTATCTATATAAAAAAATTATATAAAAAATGCATCATTATCCCTTTTGGGGAGAGAGATGTCCCCACAAATTATCACATCAGTAACAACATCCTAAACACGCAGTCAGTCATGAGGGATTTGGGCACCCAGATTGACAGCAACCTGATATTTGACCACCATGTTGCTTTCATTGTACGGAAAGCTTTCTACATGGCCCACCTCATAGGTAAGGGTCTTTCATCCAGCGACAAGGAGGTCATAACATATCTGTATTCTTCCCTTATAAGGCCCACTATTGAGTACAATGCCTGATTCGGCATATACCTCGCAAAGCACATGCAGCAGACGGAGAGACCACAGAGGTTCCTCACCAGGAGAATCCAGGGCCTCAAAAATCTACCATACATAGATAGGCTAAATGCCCTATCCCTCTACTCAGTTTCATACAGACTCCTCAGAGGTGACCTCTGTCTGGCATACAAGGTGATCTTGGACCCCGGCTTGATGGAACTGCTGCATATCCGCAAGTCAAGCTCCACTCAATAACCCGCATGCGCAGCCTCAACCTGGTCTGTGACATCAATGGGACTTGCTGATGGGACAGATTTGCATCCCAGAGACTCCTTCATCTGTGGAAAAGACTCCATCTCCATGTCAAGCAGAGTACCTCTTTACCTCTTTTTAAGTGCAACCTGGATAATTGGATGGGAAGTAGAAAATGTCTCCCTGGGATTCCATCCCTGTCCCTGCTGGACAAGGGCATTGGGTGCTGATTTGTCTAAACATGGGCTAAACTCTTGGCTAGGCTTATAAGAACCTCAGGGCCAATAGCCTAGTAACTTCCTATGATCCTATGATATAGATATAGATCTAGATTAGATAAAGATATACACACACACATACAAGTGTATGTGTGTGTGTGTGTGTGTGTGTGTGTGTGTGTGTGTGTGTGTGTGTGTGTGTGTATGTATATATATATATATATATATATATATAATATATATATAAAATGAGTGCCTTCTATGCAGCATCTGCAGTACATATACCCTGTCTTCAAGTAGGTTTAATTTGGGGGTGCTCTGATTTCCTCCCACATTCTAAAGACATGCAGTAGGTGGACTGGACACTCTATATTGGACATTAAATGTGAGTCTGTATGCATGTATGATATGGAAGAACTGCAGTAGGTGTAGTCACCTGTTGATGAGGACATTGGCTTTAAGGGATTGTTTCTGAAACGTGGCACCCCAACTGCAAAAATGGAAAAAAAGGAGATTATGGATGTATGCATATATTATGTGTGTGTGTGTGTGTGTGTGTGTGTGTGTGTGTGTGTGTGTGTGTGTGTGTGTGTGTGTGTGTGTGTGTATGTGTGTGCGTGTGTATTTGATTTTTTGATTTTTCAAAATGCAAAAACATTGAAACATGGGTGTTCAAAACCTGCATTGCAAAAATCAACATAACAAACAAATCCACAGAACCGAGAAAAAAATCACAGAAGGAATCAATTTCCTTTTGCATCTCAGACATACTTTATCTGAATTTTGATAGTGTTACAAAAAGAGTTTTTCTAATGTAAAGTGTAGAGTTGGAGTTAGGGGCCAGGAGAGAGTTTGGGTTAGCATTCATTAGTAAGGATGGCCAGGAGGGAGCTTCTCTCTCTTGGTTAATTTCTTGGCACTCATATCAAAGAACATAATAAGCTGGTTATGGTTGGAGACTTGATCATAATCCTTTGTGTAATGCATGGACTGCTGTCATTGCATTCCAAAACTGGGAAAAGGCAAGCTTGTAATCCACCTTTCTATAGCCATAGAATGGGGATTTGTTAAGCACCTCTAATTACTGTTAAGACTGGGTATTGCATTAAGGATTAATAGTGTACAGTAACAGTCAGCACAGAACAGTGGCATAAGGAAAAACAGCTCATACAGCTGCTGGATATTTCACTCTGCCATACTTATAAACACAATGTGTGGCAGAACAAATTGTCTGACATCCTGTAAAGCTGTCAGTTCTTCAGGCGAGCACTTTATTTATGCCAGCTGTGTATTTGGTTTTGAAAGCTATTAAAATACTTCATGCTCCTACACTTTTTTTTCCCTGAAAGTGTTAGTACATGCAGTAGATAAAGTTCCATGCATTACAAAGCATTATGGTCATGTCTTATAATCTCCAGGTGCATTTTTTTGGCATCCATGTTTCAAAAGCATAATTAGTTGGTTATGTTCAGAGATCAAATCATAATCCTTTATAACAGAAGAAGAAGTATGTGGCAAAGTAACACCGATGAAGTTACTATAGCAACAGCCTATCTAAGTGTATTGAGTATAATGGGATTTATGTCCAGTCCAGTAACAATAAAGGCTCTCCCCCGTATAAAGGCACAATTCCACCAGGGTACTTCTCCAAGAGTGGTAATAATCCAAAAACGAAAATAGCTGGATAATATATAATATTTTATTGTATAAAACACACAATTCAGACAAACTGTTGTGCCGTGTTCATAGCCTTTTGGCCTTTATTGTTGGACATTTGGATTCTTGTTGGCTTGAGTTGGTGCACTTTAATTTGTACAATGAATCTGTAGTCAAAGCAACAAGTAAGTAGCAAAAGAAATATATAAAGCGTTCCAGGTAAAGGGCATATTTCCCTTCTCCAAGAATTGTGTGATCTCACACATCTATCAATCATCTGTTTAGTTGATCAAAGAGGTTGGGTAACAGAAGAAGGGTTCAAATCAAAGAGGTTTCAAATGACAGAAAATATACCTTGAGCTACTAAATAATTGCACCTAAAAAGTATTCCAACAAGTAAAAAGGAAGGGAGAGGAAGGAAAGCCTCAAACCAGGCCAGGTTGAGGTTTTGTAATCCCAAAGGTTAAACCTAAACTCCTATAAAACCTAAAAACACCTAACTCACTTCCTGTCATTACCAACCCATCATTTTCTGCTGCCTTTCCACCCTTTCCACCTTTCCACCCCTACTTACATTATACCACCAACTCACACTCTCAACACTCCACCTCAACCCCCCCCCTCTCTCCACTACTTAGGTGTCTTAGGACAGAGCATGCCTGCTCAACACATGATAACACTGATAGAAGCACTTGATTGAGAGAGAGCAAAACAGTTTTCTGAGAGACACACATTACTGTGCACATTTAACATTTGCTACTTTGTATTTTTTTTTTTGTCTGGTACACACACATTACTACTGACATTGATTTGTTACTTTTTTGTCTTTTACATTCTATATCTGTTTATCAAACTTTAATACACATGCAGTAAAGTTTAAAAGAAGAATGCATTTCATTAAAGATTAAATGTGTCCCAAGTCATATCAAAGCACAGTTATAGAATGTTGTTAACAAGCAGAGCTTAAGATTTAATACTTGGAGATATACCGTGCTTAGTTTTCATAAATTATAATCACTTTTCCACTTTAGAATATCCAAAGAAATGTGAAATGATAGTGACATGTAAGTTATAGACAGATATATTTCAAGGCCAAATATCCACTCTAGTAGAATACATGAAATGGTCCTTTGTGTGGTGGACAGTGCAGTGTCTCAGAGGTTAAGGGATCTGCCTTATAATTTCAGGGATCAATGTTCAACTCCTGGTGTTGTGAACATTTTCAGTATTCTTTCTATGTTTGTATGACTTTTCAGTGGGTACTCTGTTAATGTTTGCAGAGGTTACATGGAACATTTAATATTGTAATAATGGACCACATTGCTTTGCCAAGGATGGGCTACACCTGTTCTCCACCAAGCCTTTCAGATATTGGCTAAATCAATGCCAAAAAGACAAAACTATCAACGTAGCTGAAAAGTCTCCAAGCAACCTTAAAGTGTTACTAATTAATTAGACATCTATGCCATAACAAAGACTTGGATAAAAGCCATAGAAAGTATTCTTGCAGTGGAAGGGCTTTATACATATTTAGAGCAACAGCAGCACAGACTAAGGTCAAGGGTGGATATTTCTCGATCTATGTTAGCAGCAAACATATCTCCAGGTTGGTTAAATAGGATGATATCATGGAGTTCATCCATGAGCAAGTCAACATACTGTATACAACACCCCTCACCATATCATGGGTAGCTACACATCACCATCTATGCCACAAGAGTCTAACAACTCTTACCTAAACCTACTAGAGGTGCTCACCATCCAACCAAACACCTTATTCATGGCTGACTTTAAATATTCTTGTATAGACTAGGAAACGTACACTGCCTCAAACTCACAGGCACAACATTAGCTGGACTTCATTAACACAAATACCCCAGAACAGATAGTGCATGCTCCATCCAGGGGATCAAGCATACTGCATCTGGTACTCAACAACATGGTAGAGTGTGCATTACCCCCCCACACACACACACACACACACACCCCATGTCATGTCCTCACTAATGATGTTAGATCACAAAATTTTCTCCTTTGAAGTAAATTTCAACCTGGAAAACCCAGCTAAACCAGTAAGAGTTAGGAACTATACATCTTATTAAGTGGCAGTTTGTCAATATTCAAGAGTACCTTTAACCCTGAGACCACAGCTTCCTATGCAGAATTATTCATAGAGTACATATACAAACATGTAAGTGGCTGTACTGAGGTTGTTGTACCTACCAGAAATAAACCCAAAACAAACACTAAAAACAAACCCCACTAGTGGAATTCTCACCTAATCAGGGTACATAATTAAAAAAGAAAACTTATGTCCAAAATCAGGGAAAGCAACTACTTTAAAGGTAAGTGCTCTCTTATATAACTAAACAAGAAACTAAGAGGTCTAATTAAGTCCAGAAAGGCTATCTAAGAGGTCAGGATAGCTTTGCAGGCTAAGAACAATCACAAGGCCTGCTTCAGCTATGTCCAGAACCATAGAGGTAACACAACAGAGTGACGAACCGGTGGTAAATGATAACAACTTCACCAGTCAAGGAGACATAGCAAATCTATTGGATGATAAATACAGCTCAAACTTCACTCCCCACTCCCTCCCAGCTCCACCAGGTGAAATCTCCTCCAACATATGTCCCTCAGACATTAGCAGGGACCAGGTGCTGGCAGCAATGGATAAAGCCAAGAACACTGCCTCTGTGGTTTCTGACAACATCCCCAGTTGCCTTCTGAACAGTCTAAAACATGACCTAGCAGGATCACTTGAGGCATTCTTCAACTACAACCTTGAAACAGACTACATTCCAAGTGAATGCAGAACTGCAGCAGCCCTCACCCTCCACAAATGCAGACCATCAACTGACCCAGAGAACTACAGCTCTATCAGTCTAATAAGCCTGATATGCAAAACCATGGAATGAATTGCAAAAAAATGATAAACAAGGACATTGGCAACCTACAGATTCTGGACCCATTCCAAGTTGATTTTGTTAAGTGAAGGTCATACCCACCTAACCTGGTAGACTTCTTTGTGAGGGTCATCAAGGTAATGGATGAAGGTAAAACAGTGGATACTGTGTATCCTGACCTGGCCAAGGCATTCTATATGACAGACATGGTTGACAAGCTCTCTGAACTAGCCATAAATCCCTGCATAAGTCACTGGATTGCAGGCTGGCTCACAGACAGGACCCAAGAAGTCAGGCCGGTACCAGTGGAGTGCCCCAGGGCTCTGTGCTGGGCTTGCTCCTGTTTGCATCTACTTCTCTAAAGTCGTGACTAGCATCCAAGCCCTCTGGCTCACCAAGTTCACAGATGATTGTAAATTTGGAGCTATTATAGATTCCTCCAAGACATCAGCATCTTGCAAGAGGGTTTAACACAGACAAACGACTGGTGCCAAAGCCATGGCCTAAAATATAATGCCAAAAAATGCTGTGCCTTGGGAAACTATCAACCCAACTGAATTATTCCACTGATAAAAAAACTAAGAGTAATCCTAGTAGCAATGGATCTGGGAACATAATTAGACAACAGTTTGGCCTTTGAACAATGCATAGCTAAAATAGTAAGAAAATCATTCTATGTTGCCCAACTTATAGGTGATGGTATGGCATTCAGGTCCAAGGAAGTTATAGTACCAGTCCACTCAGCCCTTATCAGACCTATCATTGAATACAATACCCCTTTTGTCATAGACACTGGAAACATCTGGATAGCCCACAAAAGGTTTCACACCAGGACAATTCAGGGCACAAATATCCTGAGTGACACTGGTTACCTAAAGGTTTTGTCTCTGTGTTCAGTTGTTTACAGGCTGCTGAGAATGACTCTTTGGCTGATTTACAGAGCTTGCTCAGATCAAGCCTCAAAGGACCCATTGTTGTACATGTGCGGAGCAAACAGCACCAGAAGCACAAAATCCAGGGATCTGAACTTCACTTGCGACAAACAGAAAGTCCTGGAGAGACAGATATGTGTTCTAAAGGATCTCTGCACTATGGAATAGGCTTCCCATCAAGGTAAAACAGAGTTCATTCCTGACCCTGTTCAAATGAAACCTTGACAACTGGATGGGAAATCATAAATTTAACCATGGTCTTACCCCCATTGACAGAGGCCATCAATAAGAAGGGTATTATTGTGAACATATGATAGAAGTTTTGGAACTTCAAACAGTTTGAATGGAAATCACAGTACATCATGGAATAAGAAATTTGCCCTTTTCTTCAATGTAATGCGATCCCAGAGTTGGCATTTTTAATTTGCAGGGGGTGTAAAAGTAAAAAAAAAAATGTTTTTTTATTATTTTTTTTTTTAAATCTTCAGAGTTCCAAAACTTCTATCATATGGTCTCTGCCATATGAATTTTGAAGTTTGGAACTTTGATAATCTGACATAGACCCATATCTATCTATCTGTCTATCTATCTATCTATCTATCTATCTATATATATATCCATATGTATTTATCTATCTATATATATTTTATTCACGTTTTTTGTTTCAGACATTCCTTCAAAGATATGAGCAATGCAATGTTTCTCCTTGTAAATGCAGCAACAAAAACAGTTCCTAATGAGACATGAGTAAAAAAAAAAAGTGTAATGCAGAACTAACAGTAATACAAAAATAAATGTTTAAACTTTTTTCTTTCTCTTTAGAAAACACTGCCTTTAACTGTTCTGTTTTAACAGCTTTTGAATGGAAGATCATGCCCGTTGCTGAAGTTTTTATTGGCCTGGGTATTTGCATCTTTACTGCTGTCCTCGTCTTCCTTTTATGTTACTTTTTTCAAAGTGAAATAGGTAATGTGCAGCAGGAGTGGTTTGTATTGAACAAATGATATTTATTGCAATATTTCTTCAGTGCAATTTGCCATTATTGTTAACAAGTCAAGAGGTAATGATAACATTAATGTGCTCCAAAAAGTCTTAAATATTTGACTTCTTTTCTTTCCGTTCAATTTTCTTTTACAACTACCTCAGCAATGCCATATGTGACATAACCATGGATTACTTCAGTCAGTCCTATGTGTTCTCATAAGATGGAAGTAGTTTTGCAGTAAATTTGAGAGCTTGGGTTTCTAGGGAGCTATCTTGTATCTACACACTTATTATGTGTATGCAAAATACAACAATTACCATGTCATTATAAACAATTGTGAACATAGGTTTGCAGTAACAAAAAGGGTCTTCTTTCATGTTTACCACCAACTGCATGTAAGTCTTGTCAGACCCCTGCCCAACTATAATCAAGGCATTACGGTATTTTCCTGTCTGTCAAGTATTTGAGTTAGCCAGTCAAAAGCTGCACTTTTCCAGTTAATTAAGCTGCAAGGACCTTTAAAGATCAAGTACAAAGATTTTCCCATAAATTTCATTTTTCACTAAACCTGTGTAAGCATACATCTCCATGCATGCAAACACTCTTTTGAAAAACAAAGTTTTTTCCTTAATTATTGCTTTAAATAGTACCTTTTAATCCATGTCAAATGAGGGCACCTGCTTCACATGTCTTCCAGTTTCCTACAGTAATATAACATACAGATAGAATGTATTCACTTGTGAAAATATTGAACGACAAAACCCTGAGTATCAGAAATGCTGAAAACTAATGTCCAAAGCACAGAAGGGCAAAAAATTGAACTGTAAGTATTTCTATAGGGGATAAGACCCCATACCCTCTGATGAGGGCGCAAGCTCCCACACCCCTGAACTTATGTGTAAAAACTCCACACTTGAATCAACTCAAAGAATGGACAAGTCTCCTATAACATGGGAATTACTACTGACACACAATTAGAAATTGTACCTAGAGTGATTTCCAATGGAAAGTAAAAATCACCATTATATTCCTCATAGTTTTGTTTTTCAGGAAACATGTTTGTGGAATTTCACCTTAGCTACATGTAGATGTACCAACAGTATTAAACTTCAGGTAAGTATTAATTAGGTGTACATACCATGTGTATAAAATTATAAAACAATAAGGTGATTGTCAACTTGTTAATTCAGCAGTTTGGCAAAAAACTAGCTATACGTATATTTAGTTTTTTGCCACCTTATTAATATAACAGGCTGGCAGCAACCTAATTATTTTTCAAGCCCATACCCATGACAATAACTCTTAATTAGTTCTTAAATGAAAAATAATGTACTTACATGTCTGCAAATTTTATTAATGCAGGATATTGGAAGACATTTGAGCAAACGTCTACATCTGGTGTGAGCTTTAAAAAGTACTGTCTGAAGTAATATTAATAAAATAAACATTGTTTTCAACAAAGATGAATACTTTAGCTGAAAATGAAGTTTTTAAAATTCTTTTCCACTTGATCTTTGAAGGAAGTAAGCCTTAACTACTCTTGGCATGGATCCAGGAAGTTCTTTTATTTTTCAGATAATTACTGTTAACTTAAAATCACTATGGTAAAAGGTATTCATATGTGTTGACTGTAGTGATATGAATGTTTCCCTCTTGCTTACATTTTACAATAATCGACTGGTTGGGGATTTATCTACAGTTGTTATGGTTTGATCACAATGGTGAAGCCCAAACCAAAGCCGGCACAGGTAAACCCAGCATTACCCACTGAGTCATGGATTAGTACCATCATACAATGATATTATTTATGAAAAATGTCTTACCTTTTCTAAATAATGGCATTGTTTAATGCACCACCATGGCTCATCTGTACTAGGGGCTACATAAAGGCTGTGTTGAGCATGCAATCAGTATGTATCTGGTAATGCTGCAACAGTGCATACCAGTTTCTGTTAATCTCCAAAGCGACCCCCACACCCACCAAAAGGAGTCGGGCATTTGTACATCTTCTGTGTACTGTATTCTCCTGGCATCCAAACCTGAGATTTTTTTTACAGTTCTTCTGTGTAAATATTTTTGTTCTCTGAAAATATGTTTTGTTTAATTTTATAGCTTTTTATAACTTGTGACAGAGATGAACAACAGCTGTGGCATTTGGTAGTTGGTGGGTGTGCCAAAAATAAGCAAGATAATTATTTTTAGTACAGCTACCATCTATGGGACTTCTTTTTGATAGTAATTCTGGATTTATAATGGGAATGCTGACTGCTCTGTCCCT